>NW_027466935.1:4107500-4122500 GCF_046128005.1 Genypterus blacodes | reverse complement strand
AAGACGCATAAAGGTACGAAATGCGTGACGGCGAAACGGATTCGCAATAGCAAGAAAAGTTACAGTCAAGTTGGATTTTGTATTCGAGATAACTCACCATGAAATCCGGAGCGGGAGCATCGTAGAGGGAGCCAGATGTTGCTGGAGTGTGTGTGTGTGTGCGTAAGTGTGCCTGTGTGTGTGCGTGTGTATGTGTTCCCGGATTTCCTTTTTCTACACAGCAGCAGAGGTAGTTGGCATTGCGCCGGTATCTCTCTCTCTCTCTCTTTCTTGTCTTCTTCAATGCAGCGGCTCCTCTGCTGCAGTCCAAGAAACAGGAGGAGAGAGGCTGTGAGGCTGAGGGAGGTGGGAAGCGTGTGTGTGGGGAGAGGGGGGGGGGGGGCGCGGGGGGTGATCGAAGGGCGTGAGTTGGGAGTAAAGGGAGATTGGAATCAATAGTAGGCCTGCGTCGTTACAAATGATCGTGGGTTGTGTCCGTGGATCCGTGGGCTCGTACGTAAGGTTCGGGGGTTGAGTGGCGGATCGGCGGGCAGATGGAGAGCGCGATCGTGATTGTGGGCTGCTGAGAAACAAGGAGCCGCGCTGAAGAACAAAGAAGTGTAGGAGTGTTGGTTGGGAAATGTGGCTCCTCGTTGTGTGGCTCAAAGTTCCCCCCGAGGGAGTGATTCAGCACTGCGCAGACAGGCAGACAGGCAGGCAGGCAGGCAGGCAGGCAGGCAGGCAGGCAGGCAGGCAGACAGACAGACAGACAGACAGACAGACAGACAGACAGACAGACAGACAGACAGACAGAGCTCTTGTGACCCTTAAGTGATCACTCGTATTCTCAAACTATCACATTAAATATTTTCTACTGAACAAATCGTGTATATCTGAATCTATCATAGCCTATAAAATGTCTCAGAGAGCTTTTCGAGGAGGATATAAGTTTCAGCAGGGCTTTGGTGGTTGTGACTGTACCCCTCATCAGAAAAATGGTGGTGGGTTCCAATCAAAACTTGAAGCCCAGTCAAAGCCAACAGGTGCGTCTCTGTGTGGAGTTTACACATCCTCCCCGTGTCTGCACGACTCACCCTCTCTCTCCTCCAGGCACCGTGTGTCCTTCCACGAGCAGTTAAGAGCTCTCATTGGTGTAAACAGGTCTCTGCCTGTCTGGGACTCCTGACCTGTCCAGATAGTAACCAGCAGTAACCCAATAACCACAGGTAACATGAATTAAGTCACAATAATTAGAATTACAATGATGTGCTTTTTAGTATCTTACCTCATTAAGGTTGTATAAGCCCTACAAACAGCATTATTGCAAATTATGTAGATAGACAATCACTCATTTAGCTGTTTGAGTTTAAACTTGAACTGCCTTTATTATCTGGGTTTAAAGCAGTTTTTGCGCGTGATAATTCAGGAAAACAAATTATCAAGAGACTAATGCCATGACAACAAACTATACTCGTATAGTAAGTAGACATACTATATCAGGCATGCTGGCAAAGGTTTGCATCGTGTGGTCCTCTCTGTATGGAGGGAGTTGTGAATAACAAAGAAAGTTTGAGGCCAAAAGAGTTCAATGAGGACGTCTGAGAAAAGTAAGCAATCCCTGAAAACCCATTCTACTCTGCATGGCTAGAGAAGGGCCATTATGAACTCTGGTGAATGAGCACTCCTCTCCTCCGCTCCCAGAAATAACCATTATGGGAGAAATCTCAAGCAGTGAGGAAGGAAGCCTGGAAGGACATTCCTTTTACTAAATCAAATAAAAATGCAAATACATTTGCATTTCTATCCAGCAGCTGTTGTTTAATTTGAGGGCTGAAATGAATTACACCAAACACACACACACACACACATTAAAGTATTCCATTAGCATGATTTGTTCCTGTATTAAAATGATACAGGCTCTGTTGTGCATGTCAGAGCTCAAACTCTCCCCCCCGTGTGTGTGTGTGTGTGTGTGTTTCAAGTCATCAAAAACACACAGGCAGGATGGGAATAGGTGAGTGGGTGGATGAAGAGAGAAAATAGCGCGGAGGAAAAACAAAGGCTGTATTTACACCTTGCGTTAGTGTGTGCTCGAGTAATCTGGATGCGTTATTCCAGAAACTGATATCACATGAAATTTGTATAATGGGTCAGAGAGAACAGATGAAGAGAGATTCATAACATCGGCGCTTTCCAGTGTCTTAGCGTGCCCAACGCTTCGACTTGCAGCAATGTTCGCCTTCATACATACATTTATAAATCTGGTAAATGTATACTTACATCATTTGCCCACACACTTCTATAGTTAGAAGTGAACCTTGCGATATTATGGCTGGAGGAAGAGTACTTAGTTAATACACTCAGAAATGGTTTTGAGCAATTTCGTTGGATGTGTGATATGGAGTTTAATTGATTTCTAATTATACGCCCTGGTGGGTGCATCATTTCATGCATTAAAAAAAACAAAGCGGGTTGTTAGCAAGGTCTGCTTTGGAATGCAGCAGGATGCACCGCTTTGTTTTCTCCGTTATTATACACTCCACTCATCTTCCCGCTCATGCTTTACACACACACGCACACCGATAGTTGGAAAAAAAAAAATCAGAGAAGTAGATAATTGCCACAACTATGAAGTAGGTAGGACTAACATTACATCAAACATGAGACGAATGGAAACTTAAACATTTTCTAGATAAGTACTGATGTAACTCTACTGTAGTAACATCAGACAGCATTAGAATTCATGCTCTTATGCTCATGGCCCTCTCTTAAAGCTACATAAAAGAGCTTGTGAAGGTGAGAGATTGGCTCGCTGTGTTAAGCAACAAGACAAATAGCCTCTGGAAGAGCATGGCAGGTTAAAATAAGGTTAATTACATTTCTTAACACGCTGGGGTGAAAGGTTACAGAGGAAGAGGCTGCACAGGGATGCACGGGGGAGGGGAGGGGGGGATCAATCCAGAGGGGTGGGCCGGTGGAATGAGAGAGGATTTTTTTCAAGTGATTTGGGGGTCATGGGATCGTCTCCACTATGGTTCTAAAACATCATTATTATACAGGCAATCCTTATTCAGTATTAAACCTTTTGATTTCTCGTCTCCACAGTGTGTCCATGATCTTTACGGCAGCCTCAGCGACGTTCTGCGCAACGCTGCACTACATCGCTGTTTATTTCATTGTCTGGGAGCGGAGCAGAGCAAAGGGATAAGGAATGTTTCCATCAGTGGTCACACTTCAGATGCAGCAAGCATAATGGAAGTTCAGATAAATGCAGCCAATGAGGCAGTAAAAAAAAAAAAAGTCTATTCCTTTCCCCTAACATGGAGTCTGATTTGCCTTCACCCTTTGATCTTTACTGTGTCACATCTCCAGACCCCAAAGAGAACAGATGCTTTTGTCTGCGAAACCTTCTGCAAATACCAAAATGTCAAGTCATTTTACCTTACAAAGGAAACAAATGACGCAAGCATCATCTTGACGCAAGAGAGGTCGAGTAACGTTTTTCCTTTTTTCCTTCTTTTGTTTTAACAGTAATTTCCTGATTCTTTCTCGTGTTCACATTCTTTATTAGGACACCAATGACTTTAGGTTGTGGCTTGCTTGAGTGAAGGAACTGGAAACACGAACAAAACATTACACATCAAGAAATGTCTTAAATTGTTCCGTTATCATAACAGCCCCCTCTTTAAACACAGCACAAACTGAGCATGCCCAATAGTAACTTAACACAGAGAAATCGCTCCAGGGGTGTAACCTACTTCTTTCCTTTTGCATGACGAGAGAATTCCCATGCGATTCTACCCCACAAAAAACCACAGCGTATCTCTATGGCAACACGTGTGTTCTTGCGTTTGTGTGTCTCCTTGTGTTGTACTCGCCCTGGAAAAAAATGGATGTTGTTGTGTTGTGTGGGTGTGTAGTTGCTGTCAGAATCATGTGTGAGTAAGTGTTGTCATGTGAAAGTTAATATAGTGAGGCAGGAGTGGGCGGCAATGGCCCTGGTACATCAGTCACAGCGGCAAGTAATCACGTAGTCAGGTTACTCACCTGTCCTGTGGACAAAAGCTGGACGCGTGTGAGGAAGGACAAGAGTGGGAGAAAAATAAACAGCAATTCATGGAAGTTAGTGATCAGTCTATCTGGCCATCACACGGCTAGTACATGCTTACACTCACTGTTGCAATGTATATAAACAGGACATACTGTATCTTTATACCACGCACCTCCGTACATTCAGTCACCATGCCTGAATGTGATACAGGTTTGGAGAAAATAATCGTCAACTCGTCGTCGTCATCTTCTGTAATGAACTCTACAAAAAAAGGTGAGAAGGGGAAATGATGCAAGACATTAAACATCTGCCCCGGCAACCACAGGGTGCTTTTCTACAGCGAGAGAAGCAAACACTGATAAAGTCTGTCCCTTAGGTGATGAGCCATTCAGTCGTAAGATGTGGGTATGTGGAGATGTAGCACACACTGGTGGGTACTGGTGGGCAAAAGTTCAATTCTTACTGCCAACAGTTTCATTAAATCTGCCGCTTCTACAGGAAGTTTAAGAGTTCAGAGTGAAGCCAGAAGAGCGAGAGGGAGGCGAGTGTTGAGGTGAGCAAAGTGAGCTGCAGAAATGTGCACCTGGGAATAAATCAGGAGAGCGATTGCTGCGTGACTGAAAGTGATTCCAAGATCAACACCTGGTATGAAGAATTGAACATAAAAAAGGTGAGAGGATACGACTCAGAACAAATATTAAGGCATAAACTCTGCATATATTTACATAATAATCATACATAAAGCTCAGTTCCTAAGGTAACTATGAGATGTAGTCTGAAAGTTATAGCTGACATTTTATGGCATGTGACCATTGCAGCAGATGTGATTTTCACAGCTTTCCAATGCTTCAGAAAAAGGGAACGTCATGTTTGTGGAGCATGCTGGAGCATAACAGAAGGTTATGTTGGATCATTCTTCTGACGTATGCAATCAGGGAGTAATATAGAGTCATAACCAGGCACTGTACACGTAAGAGAAATGCAGTTTGATCTTTTTTCCCACCCCAAACCGGTAGTTATTCAATATTTAATTAGATGAATGAGCTAGATGACTGCCATAACGCAAGTTCATCAGAGAAACTACAGCAGATGGATCCCGCGTCACAACACATTCTCATAACGATATTGAAATTTCGTGTTAAGGAAGAGAAATTGAAATGAAAAATGTATGAAAGACTTCATAAATGCAGGCTCTTGGTGAGGAGAGATTTTGGTAAGAATCTTTCCTCCGTTTTCATTCTTTAACCTTAAAACTAATGAACCCAGCGTACTAATCACTTTTGGGATTGTCATTGAATTTCTACTGATAGGGTACAATTCACGCAGTTTTGTTGTTAAAGCGGCATTATGTAACATTTTGACCTTATAATACTGCCTTCAGATTGACAAAAAGACTATTTATTATAGAAATGGGTGAGGCAGATTCAGCGGCCCTTACCCTCATCAGTCATGTCTTTTGTTCAGCAGTTCTCTGTCCCAGCTCATCCATTTTGTTGCAAGGGATCTATTGTTTGCAAGGGAGAAGCATGGGAGCTCTTGAAGAGTTCTTGGTGAATGTATAAGCCTCTACTTCACTGACTAAAAGCAATGATTAAATAATTATAAACAGTAACACACTGCATTGATATGAGGATCACAAAGTCACTGCATCCTTGGATGCCGCTGTCTGCAGCCAGCAATTAAAAGGTTGAGGGAGGGCAGACATGGGAACAAGCCGGAAAAGAGAATGAAAAGAGAAAGCGAGCATGTAAGCGGACATGGATTAAAACGAGAGTAGCCCAGCAGATAATCTCTGAATTGTTCTGTCATAGGCTCATAGAGCTGTAGTTAGACATGGTCAAATCTCAACTGACATGGGCTATAGGTCTCACCTTTCCATTCTGTTCCCAAGACAGTACAGCTCTGAGGCCATGCATGAGGCTGTGCATGGATGGAGTGTTCCCCTCACCACTGTGACCATGGCTGGAGACACCAACACACCTACTGCGAGAGAGCGTTTGGTCGTCAGTGGGGAAAACAGGCAACATCCCAACATCTCCTTTATCTCGACCATATGATGCGTGACACCTGCACTAGGTCTAACCCCCCCCCCCCTACCCTGCGGTGGGTGTTCCCACAAATCTCGAAAGGACGGCACTAATTAGCTCCTTCACCTTGTTTCACTATACTGACCTTCTTGCTCTCTCCCCTAATAGCGTTGCAGTCATTTTAACCCTGTGCGTAAAGCAGGTTGAAGGACATGCTCGAAACTGAATTGGTCTCCTAGCAGAGCAGCTGAATTTGCCAAGCCACCAGGAGCACTTTTGGATTGGTGAGTGACAGGCAAGTGGGCACACTGGGGACCAATGGGCTTTCAGATGGGTCCGGGATTGCTGTGGGCCCAGCCCTGTGTCTATCCCCCCCCCCCTCCCACAGAAACACATGTAGGCAGCATGATTGCATAGGATATATTCACCACAACTGAACCAGAGTCACAATCAATGAGTTGAGGTAATAAGCAAAAATGCCACAGCAACGATAGACTAAACACAGAAATGTACTGTGATGGTGTTAATGCCACGGGACAAGGTGTCACATCCTTAACCCTTTGGTATATATTTCAGTGCGTCCGTTTACAAAACTTCCTGTAGTATGCATTTTCTGTTGTTGTAGGATAAAAAGAGGCTAAAAGGAAAAGACGAACCACTCACATTCTGCTTCCACAACGACTTCAGATAATGGTGGAAAATGAAAGAAATGATGCAGCTCCTCTACACCATTCTCTTTCACCTTCACAGCACAGGCAGGAGGGTGCAGGAGGTGGGCCCCAACATCCCATACTGCACTCCATAATTTGTCATCTTCTATTAGGATTGAGGATATTAGATGGATAGTGACAGTGATGTTAATTGCTTTCCCCTTCTTGCCAGCCAGAGGTTAGGTGAAGAGACAGAAGGAGAGGAAGAATAAAGAAAGAGAAGTGTTGGGTAAAAGAATCTGAAGTTTCCTCTACTCAGGAACACAATAGATTCAGAACAGCAGCTGTTCTGGGAACCATGCATGGCTCCGTTACTTTATTTTGCAACCATATTGGCAGATCTCTGCTACAAGCTCAGGTTGTCTGCCTCCTATTAGTCGGATTGGTTCTGTTGTCATCTATTGCCCATCACTTCTTCTTTAACCACTTTAATTACTTTTTCTACCAGCATCTCTGTCTTTACCTTCACTCCTCTCCAGCGCCTGTCCATCCAGTCGTGCATCGTCAGCCCAATAAATCTTACATCAGCGTGTGTCTGCTCTCTAATCTCATTGTCTCATTACCCATCCCCTGCATGTCTCCTTGCATCCCTGTATCACAGTGGAGAGCATATTGTTCCATGTCTGCCAGACTAAGACACATCGCATTTCAAACACTTTCATTGCGGCCATAAAGAAAAGGAAACAGCCTGTGGGAAATTTAAAGATCTACTTTTGAAACCCGCTGAACATTTTAACAACATGAAAAAACATTTTAAAAACTTATATTCAGGAATTATTATAATAGCTACATCTACCATCTCTGGACAAAAGTATGCCACATGGTTGAATAGTCCCTTCTAATTCCTTTCTTACTCTCTTTACCTTGTTATGTCAAACACGATCGTCTGGGTTCCGAATCCATTGAGGCACAGTTTGGCAGAAATCTAACACCGCTTTGCAAGCTGCAAGAGTCTGACTAAATTTAATTCATGAAGGGAAATGAATTGTCCAAGGATTGAACGACTAAATGATAAGACACTTGAATATATCACATATCCAGAAGCCAACTTCTCAGAACCACAATTGAAATTCACAAAAAAAATTCTATGTGGCCATATTGCTTTGAAAACACTAAAGCTTTATTGGAAAATGTTTGTGAGGGTTTGTGTCATTGTTTGAGCATAGAAATTGCATATGTAGGCTGTGAGTTAAAGCAAAATACAAGGTTAAATCATAAAGTCTCTTTATCTACTCAATTATTAATATGCTTAAGTCTGTGGATGCATATAATGCTGTATGCAATGACATCACATTCAAACATGGAGTAACAGTGAAGAATCCAAATGTAAGCACCATCCCAGAAACTGCTGAAGAATGCAAGTAACACAGATTTGAACTATGGATCAAAGAAAATACACAACAAATGGCTATACTGCTTACAATAGACTATATTATGTGGGGCTGCAAGAGATATTCTGCTTTTGAAAGAAAGCTAAAATGGTTCTAAACTATTTCTGTGTGCCGGTGGTGCAATTGTTCTTTTTGCCTCAGTAGCACAGTGACAATACGGCAACGACCAAAACAGTCTTGCTGTTTGCTTTTATAGGGCGTGTTTCTAAAGCTGCTGGATCACTGCAGTTGTAGAAGCAATAATGACTGCAGCAAATTCTCAATAACTCTGCATGTCTTCCTGACAAAAGCGCTTCAAATAAGACTGGAATAGGAGGGGTGAGGGTAGGGAAGAGGGGGGTCTCTGTACTTTGCCAGTGAGTGTTTATAATGAGGCGTTGTTTATAGATACCATTCCTTTAATTGCCTATTTTCATATTATTTAATCAGGTCTGCATGGACTTTTCAAACTGCAGACCTTCAGCTAATTCTATTATGAGATTATATAAATTGAATATCAATAAGATATTATACTGCCTGCTTCGCAATTGAATAGAAAATCCTTTGCTGGATTACATTCAGGGAAACTTGTCCTGGCCTACAAACATTGCACACTTCAGGGTGAAATATGGAGCGCAGAGCGACAGCAGCACGATGAAGTATTGACCACTGCTTACAGCGATTCATGTTTGATTTACTGTCTAAGGGAGACAAGAGGTGGTAATGGAAAATGGCTGAGACATAAAGAATAGACTACAAATGCGGACTGCTGGTATAGATGTAAACAAAGTGAGGTAGAAAACAGAGCAATAAATAACATTAAGTATTAATTATTCATCACTTCCTGTCATTCACTCCCTTCTTCAACATTGTGTGGTGATACAGGGAAGCCAGAATTTTAGTCGACTCAATTCTATCAAACACGGTTCTAACTCCGATACATGAACTGACCGATCAGAATAGATATGCAAATGTAGGAGAGTCATCAGCACACCTTTACACACAAGTTTCACGTAACTCAAGACAGAAGGACAGTACAGTTTATCACAAAGCTGACAGGATGTCTAGTTTGTGCAAATCCTCTCCCGCAGGGTCATGTACATAAATTCACCTCAATGAGCAATGAAGGAGTGGAGGGTGGAGTTCCTTTACAGATGCGAGTGTGTGTAGCTAAGTGAGCCCTGCATTCATTCACAAACTGTCAGATTATTGTGGGTCATTCATTCGCAAGGCTATTGAATAATCGAGTAAAAATCGAGATAATTACCAGCAAACAGATATGATCCATGTGTGACAGCAGCTCCGCAACTGTCGCTTCTCCAACCAGGTGGATCACAGGTTTCTTTGTTACTGCAACACAAAATCAAACAATGGAATGACAACAGGAATCAACACGATAACAGTCTCTATTGCTCCGTGTAAACAACAAAAATACAACTTCATAGTACAAAATAAAAGAGAAAGTATGAATTACTTTTATGTGATCGTATAGTGTATATTCTTCTTCTTATAATGCCTTTAAGCAAGTTCTAATAATTCATATTGTAAAACAGTAACAAAAGATGGATCATGTTAACAGCGCACGTGCACACCGTGACTAATCAACAGGCTGCTACATGTAACTTTAAGCTAGCCAATCTTGTGTGAACTTGTTTGCCATAAAACATCAGGAAAATAACGAAGAAATGCTTACAATTATACCTGCAACACAGCATATAACAATAAAATGGCGACAGGAATCAATACGGGTCTCTGGATAACAAACAAGTGCAATTAAAATGCTAGCTAGCCTAACACTGAAAATATTCCGTTTTCTTTTAGTCTCTAAAATATCTTTTTTAGGACTAAACCACGCATAAGATGAACCCGGACAATTAGCAAAGGTTATAAAAGTACACCACAAGTAAATTTACAAAGTATGAACATTTATAAACTCGTGAAATTATTAACGACCGAGTGAGAATTTGTGACCCACCTCAGGTCCTCCATTACTCTGTGTAGGTCTGCTGTTGCACCAATAGGGGGCAGAGTTTCGCTACTTTTGCTTTCATTTAATTAAGTAATGTTATTCTCTTTAGCTTGTTTCAATGCAATGTAAGAGGGATGGTTTGTTAAAGCAGCTAGGAGATGAAGTGTGTTATTGAGCTGCCATTGTTATGCCAAATTATCCAATTTCTGATACTGTTTTTTGCAGGTTGTAAGCATTCTGGAGATATTTGGTGTTCACTTCCCAGATCTGAAGGTCATTGGATGGATCCTTGAAACATTTAGTTAGACAGAAATATGTTCACTGCTGCCACAAAAAGTGCTCTCCTACGACATTTGACCCTGAAACCTTCATTTTTGACCTGAAGTTGCCGGGTGACTGTAAAGGAGATGTACAAACATGCAGGGCATTTTAAGGAAAAATAGTACACAAGGAACACTGATTTTACAAGGTGACACCGTCATTATAGCCTTTCACAGTTCTGTTTGGAAATCTGCAAGATACACAGGGAGCAATAAGCCATTTTAGGAGAAAGCATAAGGGCAGAAACATCAAATCAGTTTGAAAGCAGAAAATCTTCATCTACTTCAATTTGATCGAACAATGTAAACAATGACACTGACCAATGAAGACTAACTATTCTGGCAGGCTTATTTGTGGCTGTGGAGAAGTGCTGAGCCATCATGATGACAGGGATGTTATTATCACCTTCTCCCTCACTTGACAAAAGGATGACATCACTGCCCCCATGAAACTTGCAGGCATTACCTTTTGAGGACGGGCCGCACAATTTGTTAAGGAAGTACACAACCAACAAGTCATCATGTGTAAATGTATACATACTTAGTGTCAAGTCTAATTCCCACCTCAGACAAATAGAAAGGGGATGAATGCATCTGCACACTGTATTTGCACTAAATCCACAAATGGATTGACATTTGATTACAAGTGTGTCTGTGTGTGTGTGTCTGTGTGTGGTGGAAAGGATTCAATGTATACTTAAGCATATAATTGAATCAATGTGCAGGGGTCAGTATTAGAGCGCAGAGCTCATCCAGAAATAACTGTTATGACAAAGCTAATCCTATTATTGTGCCAATCTCATGGGCCCGTTGCTCCCAGCATGCATCACTCTTCCTGCTCACCTCCCAGCCTTGTATGAAATATGGTCTTTCCAAACACACTGCTACATTGTTTTTCCCTCAATATTGAAATTGTGCAGACCATTATCCATGATTCAACAAATCTAACAATTTGAAACAAAATTGGTCATTTTTGTTTTGTTGTAACCTGAATCATTTTCCGACATAATGTTCAGCGTGTACCCCTGGTTGCAAATAAAAAGAGGCTGTTTTTGAAATCATGCTTGTTGCTTGTTATGGAATACACCACAGAAAGAAACATTGAATTGACCCTAAACATTGTTTTCCACATTCCTGCTGTTATTTTGAGAGTAAAACTGTTTTTCAGTCATTTCTCACAAGTCAGTGGTATCAAGGTCAAAGAAAAGTTATTTTGATTATGTCGAGTTGAGTTTCAAGTCATCAAATTTATGACTCAAGTCTGTGTTGAGTTCACAGCGCTGGATCGTAGCGTAATAAATTGTATCTCACTCCGATGTATGAGTTTGAAATGCTTTTAGGATAAAACATCAATTTAAATTATGTCCCCAGTTTAACATTTGTCACAATTCTTGTGGAAAGTCTCACAGCATGTATTGCAGAGCATTAGTCTGTGGCGGAGAGGGGCCATATCTCCTTAATGTGTGAAAACTCTTCCTTGTACCTGCTCGCTATTTACTCTGCCTGATTCGTTTTCTACCCATGATTCCATTCCAAGTTCCTTTTTATATTTCATCCGATTCTTTTCATGCTGTGGTCTTCCTCCTTGATTGTTTCTGACTTTCTAACTGCCCTGCTTTGTTCCTGAGGGCACTTTGGAGATGTGTCACGTGAAATACGAGCACATCGCCTTGGCAGAGGTCACCTGGACATTTAGAAGGTTCTGTAAAGGCGACATGGGGGTGGGGGTGTTCTGAAATGCTGATGGGTGTGTTCAGACCAGAAATGGATGTGATTTACATGTACAAGTAGCAGCCACATAATCACCATAGCAGCTGGGCTATTCAGAGAAGAAGTGCATTTCTACATGCAGCACCAGCCAAGGCCATACAAGGAGGTGAAATACCCCATGGAAGCTGTATTTACTCTGTGCCAAGGCGACATCATCCCAAGTCTCATCTATTTTCGTAGTCTTTGAATCAAAAAGTCATATAAATCACGGTGCATTTTTTACTTGACCAGAATTTCTCTTTCAATCTCATCCTGATCATCACCAATCTTGACAGCATGTTATCTGAGAGAGGAGGAGAGCGGATGTTTCTACTCAACCATGTCACGGTTAAAAAATAGGGCAGTCATAAATAAACTATAAAGGCAGTTGATATCCAAACTGAACATTGCACGAGCTTCAAACTAAATCTTGCATTGTAAAATCTTTTTCGAAAGTTTGTTGTGAAACGTTGGCTGCTTACTCATTCAGTGTAAGCAGAGTTAGAAGTGTGCAGACTGCGGGTATACGAGAAAAACAGCATGATTACAATGAGGCTCTGACAGCAAAAAATACACCAGCATGTCTGAGGACAGGAGAAGGATCATTTAGAAAACACATTAGCATACTGAACTAGCTCGATTGGATTGCCAGGTAACTCAGATGATAAGATGAAACAATAAAAGGCCAGGCACCTCATGCTTTTCTTGGCTTTAGAGAGCTTATGGTGAACATTTCTCAGATTGTCCACCCAAGACTCTGAGCTCATTTCAGAGTCCTTGTAACCTGATGTGTCCTCTCCAAAGCTCCATCCTCAAAAGTATTCGGGTTTTTCCCCTAATGTTGGCAATGTTTTGTGCCAGTGGCCTAAGCAACCGTGTGATATTTGGACTAGTTACCTCAGAAGTAGAAAAGAGACAGTTTATCTTTGGGCCTGCACAAAGAACAGCAAAAAAAAGCCTGACTCACTGTGTGGTGAGGCAATGCAAGATGTCTTTCTGCCCTGAAAATTCTATTTGGTACCTTCACTGCTCTCTATATACCTGGGGAATACCTCAACTGCTTAATCGGGTAACTACTATATATCCTTCGTTGCTCTAACAAGCAGCCGAGTGTTTGTCCATGCAGGGAAATGGTCGTTTGCTATGAATTATGTTTTCACACTCTCCTTTGTCACATCCATCAGGTCATTTTTTGCTGCGGTTACTGCAAAAACACACTGCGCTCACTACTCGCCCGGCAAAATCCTCCTGGCCACCGTGTTTTCCACTAAGCAAACGTTTCAGGAATGCTGCTCAGCATTTTAACAATTATTAACATTGTCTGTCCTTCCACACAAATGCAATCACCAAAAGCAAATGTCTAACAAAGCCAGTAGACTCCACCATAAACAAACCTGCTGCTTAGTGAGCTGTTATCCATCTAACAATCCTCAACTCAGCACAGCATAAATATTTTAGTTTAGTTTCTGTCTGGATGCTGGAGGAAAGTATTACTTTATTTAAGAACAAACAACCTGTGCTACACATCTTATATCACAGCTACTGTTTCTATGCCCAGCTATTCAGATTGGATTACAGTGGGAAAGCAATAGTATTGCTATTGATAACAATGTTTAGATGATGTAAAGTGTTCATTAGAGTGCAATAATGAGTTTGCCAATGTGGTAAGCAGAGAGCACGAAAGGTTTAGCTGTTGCACTTTGGTAACATTGGTGTTTATTCTAAATGGTGAACTGGTGCATCTCCACTGAGCTCTGTTCTCTGGCACCCACTCTGTTCTGTAGCACAGAAACATGATGGGTGTGTCAAACCAGGTGTGTGGGGGGATGGAAAAAATTCTACATTATAAAGAAATAAAAGAGCAATCAAAACAAATGAAGCTTTCGGTTGAACTCAGGACCTTTGGGTTTGAATTGGATGGTTTTCTACAGGTTTCCCTACAATCCCTTTGAAATATTCAAATGTATAAAAGCAGTTGAAGCACTGTAGAAAAGCTATTTTATTTCATAAATGTCAAAAAATACACAACATCTTGAATATTAAGCTTTATGTTGATGATTCCTTTAGATTCTCTCTCTTTTCTCTTTGCAGAGACATTGTGCCTGATTGTTGACAGAATGTTGTGAAAGTAGAAGCTTCTGAAGCTGAGGCCATTTGTCTCCATGTAATTGAACTAAGACTTGAACGGAAAAGGAACATCTGCAGACAGCAA
This sequence comes from Genypterus blacodes, assembly GCF_046128005.1. Lineage (NCBI taxonomy): Eukaryota > Metazoa > Chordata > Actinopteri > Ophidiiformes > Ophidiidae > Genypterus > Genypterus blacodes. The sequence goes on along the minus strand of NW_027466935.1, from coordinate 4,108,113 downwards.
CTGGTACAACATGTCTACTGAACACCGAGTGAATACAACACTAAGAGACACACTGGGCAATATTAGCTTTTTACAGTATCTGCAGGATCTTATGTCTGTTTCTTCTTTTCATGATGTGTTCAGCTGTACGAAAGAGCAACTGCACCTCAGAGGTCCTCTTCTCCTTACGGTGCGCAAGACCTGCACAGCCTGAAGGTTAAGAGGCGTCTCCAGCGCCCCTGTGTCAGAATGAATGAACGAGGATGCTTGAGTCGATAAGCCAGTGAACTCAGGCATAGAGACTAAATGTGAAAAAGTAGCTTTATGTCGTAATCAATTTAAGGCAGCTTTACGGTCAGTGTTTACACATTGGGGCATCACAGAATTCAAATATATGTCCATTTGAAAGCTTGTGACGTGATTGTGGGCTCTTTCTGTGGATGTGGTCACACTGGCTTTGTGGGCTAACATTAAGCAGTTATTTCACCTCTGATACTGGAGATTTCATTCTCCTCCACTCACCTCAGAGATCACACTTCCTGCCACCACACACACTAAATGTTAACGCTCCATCTGCCACAACAGTGTCTCTAGACAGGCCCAGTAGCTCCAGGAAAAGACAGGAGCTGCTCTC
>NW_027466935.1:4047500-4105000 GCF_046128005.1 Genypterus blacodes | reverse complement strand
TAAGGAAGGCAAATGACTGCCTGCTATACAAGGAGGGCAGAATGGACACAGATGAATCAAGTGTGCAAAGGAAATATATTCGATCTGTGTCAAGAAAACATTATTTATTTGATCAGAGGTGATGGGGTGACAATCATATATAGATTTTCATTATACCTTGCTGTCTATCCAACATGTTATTTGACAGCAAACAATGAGGAAAGCGAGAAGGGAACCGCACAAACAATGAACAAACAATGCAAACATTTGTTGGATAAATTTGCTATCTTACCCGACCCTCACATAGTAGCTTAAACAAACATAAGCCTAAGCAAACTACAGCTGGCCTAGGGCTCAGTGAGGCCCAATGACCATTTTACTGGCTGATACAACTGGCTCATATATAAACAGAGGGACAGAGGTAAGCCAAGTGACTGAGCAGCAGTGGAAAACTCTAAGGTGACAGCCAGTGACAGTATTGATCGTTGAAGCATAATGTGTTCTGCCCCCCTGCCAGCAAAAGGACGTGGAACATCTTCATGTATTTTTCCTGTCACAATACCCTTAAGCATGTGATAATAGTCTACTATTTGTCTTTATATAGTATATGTAAATATTATTACATTTGATTGTATTATTTAGGTAACTACTGTGAACAACTGATGTTTTTAATTCCACGTTGTTTCATTGACTAATTAATACGTAATGAAGCAATTTTTATTTCAGTATAGCATCTAAAAAAGATCCGTCTTTAATTAAAAATGTCAGCTCAATTGTACAATTTTGTAATGTAATGACATTCACGTTCATGTTTCACAGCCACCAGTAGAGGGCGCAGCAAGCCTGTGTTGAAGACCAAACCCTCCCCCAACCTCTGCTGAGGCCTCCTGGGCGAGACTTCACCTGAAATGTGCCCTCAGTCTACCAGTCAGAAGGCACGTACACATGCAGACAGGGCCAGAGCAGTATTATTGTTATTATTTTAAACTAATTCTGAATAAATACCTTGATTATGTTGTAGAAAAATATACTGCATGTGCTTAAAATGGTCAAACAAATGGTGTGAAGGTGTGTGTAGCAGTGGCGGCCGAACATGTTTAATAATTGGGCATAGTCGCAATCAATTATGTAATCAAAACCTCGCCTATTGTGTGTGTTTCCGTGAGACTAGACATGTTGGGAAACAGAGGCACAGACAGAAGCAGGGGAAGACTTAGAAGCCAAACAAACAGTACTTGTTACTCTGGCAACATGAGACAGCAGTGCACTATTTTGAGTTGTTCCTTTGCTCAAGTGTAGTAAATAAAGTCCACCGTGCCTCCATTCATGCAGTGTGTGTGTGTCCATGCATACCTGTGGTCACAGTCACAAACCTGCCACAGAAAAATATTTCCAGTTTGATCACGTTAGACTGACTTTACCTGACCCAGAGAGAGCAGTCATACCAGCGTGTGAATGACAGCAGTGTGACTGTAAAGTAATCCATCCTCGTGAAGCAGCTGTTTCCTTCTTCCTTGCCCTCTTGGAGCAGCTGACCACTGAGGAATATGCATCTCGAGAGAGGATGTGATTTAATCAGGTTACTGCTTGATCAGCCCAGCCTGAGTCATAGACCTTGAATCCCGGCCTCTAAATGAATCACAGATCCACTAAGTCAGGGACAATTTGTATGTCTTTGTGAATAAATCAACCCCTAATCCTGTCCAGTCCAATAGCAGGTTATCTGTGATCCCTTTCCCCAAGCAGACCCACCATGTTGCTGAGTAACTGTCAGGATGTCTAAGGAATTAATGAGAAGGGAGGGGATCGGCTGTGAGGTTAAACCAGATCAGACATCACCAGTGAGGACTCAGAGGAGGCTAACCCACATTTCTTCCCCTCTCTGGCACACTAATGGTATTGAATTTAAAGTATACAGTACTTTGTTTTGCTCTGTGGCTGTCATGTTTGTGTTTACTGCAAAGCAAAAGGCCAGAAAAAAATACTATAGAGAAGACAGGATCAATATGTTCTGGTGTCCTAAAGGAACCACTACCCAAACCATCTAGCTATTTAAATCACTATTTTGGTAGTTATTTTTCACCCTGACAATTTTTTTTAAAGTGGAGAAGAACTGATTTGTTCTGCTAATAGAGGTCTTGTGGTTTTCCACTCCCACGTCAAATCATGGGACAGTTAGAACCACAAAACTCATGATAAGATTACAACCTCTGCTCTCCTCTCCTCTCCTCTCCTCTCCGCTCCCCTCCCCTCCCCTCCCCTCTTCTCTCCTCGCAAGGAAGCATATTTGAGTTCTATAACGAAAGGCTTGTGTCTGTGTGCTAAAGTGCACAAGGCTTATCACATGATTCGTGTTAATATAAGTACAAGCACGCAAAACGGAGAAGTAGGGAGGGGGGGACATGTGATGAATGAGCGTAAACAATGTTATGTCACTGAGCATTATGTGAGTTTCTAGCCTTGAACTGAGATTGCACTTGGAAACATACATTCTGCACTTTTGCCTCCCTGAGTTGGTTTATTTCCCTGCATGGGTGGAACATTCCTAATATTTCTTTCCTGCCCTCTAAATGAACTTAAAAAACCTGCCTGTATGTTATTCTGATAGAACCTTTAATTACACAATAAGCCTGACTGAGACTATTAATATACTTTAATAGGGGCAGCAACATATAAGTTACAGACAAACTTGAGATTGCCTCTTTGAAGGCAACAGAGCAGACATTCAAGAGTAATTATCATATGATGAACACATAATCTCTCTGGGCCCGTTCCACATTATGACTTTATGAGTCGTGATTTATGAATCACACAGTCATCATGTGTGAACACAGTCATATAATGGGAATTGCCTCAACTGTTTCCTAAATTAAACCACAAGTTAAAATACAGATATTATTAATACTGTTATTCATTTAGCTGTTTATTGAATTGGAAATGGAAGCAAAGATTTTGAAGAATTTCTAAGAAACCACATTCACGTAACAGACAAACGTGAAGCACACTCACTGTTATTCACTTCAGCAATCGTTTGTGTTTATTCAATATTAATCAGAAAGTCGGATTTGAGCAATAACATATTTGGACAACACAGGTATTCTTATTTTTCAAGACTGTAATTACAATTAATCAATCAATCGTCAATTATAACATAGGTGTTACGAGCTACATTATCGATGTTGTGCTGCCGCTGATGGCTACACGGAGAACTTCAGTTACCAGGTATTACATTATTTCTTTAGAATCTAACTGTTCTGGCAGCCGCATATTGGTTTGGATTAAACTAAAAAAAAAAAACCCCAACCCTAATGACGTTCAATCAGGTCATACAAAGGCAAAACAAATGTAAACTGGGCATTAGTGTCCATGTATTCTGTGTAATGTGGAGCATCAGACTTGTTGGGTCTATTTTGAGGCGGCAGGGGGCGGAGTCTGATCCCAAATTAGGAGTGGATTTGGTGACGTCAACGCAGAGCCAGCGCCCCTACGCAGCACAAGTTGGAACACGCCTCAGCTCAGCGCAAGCAAAGCGGCCGTAGAGACGTCAGTTGAAGATGGCGTTATGCTGAGAGCTGTCACTTTGGTCTACAGACGAAAAACAAACCCCCCCCCCCGCCCCCTCCTGCTAGTGCCTGGGATGTTTCTGCTGCACCGGATTACCGCCATCTGCTGAAAGCTCGCCGGTGCTCATTTGTGTAAATTTCACCCTCTGCTGCCACTCCAGGGACTCCAGCGTTCATCCGGGAGGCTGGTGGGGGGGGGGGGGAAAGGAGCGGCGAGCGGCGAGGAGTTGACAGCTACCGCAAACAGATCTTGACAATTCGTCCGCGATCGTGATCCACAACGCATGGACTTACTGGCGTTACAGACGCGGTGAGCGAGCGAGCCACCGTCCCGTTTAACGCACAGCTGTTCGCCGGAACTCATGATGGACTCTGAAAGCTATTAGCCCGACGATCATAACAACATGAATTTGTGAACTGTTGCTGTTCATACGCTTGTCACGTTGTCCAGACAGATAATCTAATACTGTCTGTTAACTCCATTTCATTTTTTTTTTTTTTACTCTTGATTGTTAACGTTAGCCAGATAAGGAAATGTCAGATAACCAAAGCTGGAACTCTTCGGGCTCTGAAGAGGATTTAGAGCCGGTGGAGCCGGGACATCCTGTTGGTATTTCAGAGTTCAGCGGAGTCCTCAGCAAGGTAACCGGAATTTCCTCTAGCGTTGCCTCAGATCAGTCTCACTGCCAGATTTGCCCGGGGCTGAACTGCCAGCATGATTAATGTCTACAGATCAGAGGAACGTGAGAAAATGAGACTAATCACCTGACGTAACCTTTTATTTATCACAGTCTGTGGTCACATTTCCAGGGTGTTGCTCAGTAATGTTGTAATCCCTACTGAAACTATGAGAAATCTCTGTGTCACAATGGATTTATGACACAATCTTAAGTGATTATGAAAGAGTAGACCAGGCATGCAACACTTCAGCTCATAATGAGTGTGATTAGTCCGTGTTTTGATGTGTAAAGTGGGTAGAGGGTGAGGTAAATACAGCCCTTTTCCGCATGAACTACTTTAAATTTATCATAAACTTGACTAAGACTGCCAATTCAGTGTATTTATAGCCTTGGTTCATATCAGGACTGTATAGAACACAGCTGGACAATGTATGCACCATGCTGTTACTAAAATAAATAACTAACATACTAATAATACACAAGTCCTGACAGCGTGAGGTAAAAGGTCTTTGTTCTCTTCTCTGGTTAATCGCATATTGAATAACTCATTCTAAAGGGTAAAGGGAGCCTGAGCGTTCTGACGTCTTGTCTACAGTAATAACAATGTGGGTACACCGTGGCGGTTGGTCTTCTAGGCCCAAGTGCTACTCCCGCTGTAAATGTTGTTTTGACAATAGTTAAATGTCTCAGTCCATCATCTAAAGACTTGTTAATGTTTCTTCACCACAGTTGCTTTGCCGCTGTCCGTTGTTTTAATGAGTTAAGCTGTTTGGCAACCTAATGGGGGGTATTAATCTCACTGTACCCTGCTCAGGTTTCCTGTAAACAGATTGCATGCTGACCTGCTAACCAAGCACATTGTGAGATTATGCAGATCCCCATTCAAAGAACTCGCCTGTTTAAAATCATGCTAACACCTGCTGCCTATACGGGTTTGTTACAAAGACTGTATATGTTCCGAACTACCCCAACATGTGTCTCTACAAGTCTTGAATACTAGAATATCCAGAGTTGCAAGCATCTGAAATCAGGCACATACTAAATGGATACTAACAGATGTTTTGTTTTTCCTCCCAGTGGACAAATTACATCCACGGCTGGCAGGATCGTTGGGTGGTGCTGAAGAACAACACGCTGAGCTACTACAAGTCTCAGGATGAGACCGAGTACGGTTGCCGTGGATCCCTCTGCCTCAGCAAAGCCGTCATTACCGTGAGTACCCGTGTGATTCTGTGCCACAAGCAGTTCACTGGTGATTGTACTTTAAAGAAAAACAGCAAACAGGACTGCAGTTTAAACCACACAGCGGCAGAAAAAACACCTTTGCACTGTTTCTTTACTTAACTTCCACTCTGAGCAGTCCCAAGTGAGAAGAAAGTAAATAAAGGCGTTTATAGCTTCTATTATAAAGTGCTCTCTTGTTTTTTTTACCTGGTTAAAGTAAAACAATCCACTGCTTCTTAACGCTGTTACATCTTTAAAATTGATACACATGAGACAAGTGGATGAAGAACACAAGGAGAATTGTAAGCGAGCAGGCGGATCCATTACTGTTTCCTCTCGCGCTGGTGTTCTCTCTCTCTCCCCCCTTCTTTCTTTCTTCTGATATAAAACATGTGCGTCATATGTCTGGCATTCACTCTCACACTGTTTCTCTTTTCATTCCTGAGGAGAGACCCCACCTCTTCTTTTGATCCCATTTACATAGGGATAGGCTACGGCAGAATTGTGCCAGAGGTCACGGCGGCAGTAAAAGCGTTACGGTTACGATGCTGCGCGCTTAGAAATGTAATCGTGTTTATTAATTTGTCGTAACTTTTGGATGTTCACACCTTTTTCTGTCATTTCTCTCTCGGGTTCTCAGGGGTAAGAACATTGATTCGTCTCAAGTCTCCACACATTAACAAAGGTGGAAATGAATGAGTTACAGTTGCAGGGCGGCCTAAAGCTCTTATTTGTTCAGCTTTATCCTTTCCCAACTTATGTAAATATGAAGCTTTTTTTTTTGCTGCGCACTACCGTCGTCATTTCTCATTCCAGTGGAAATATGCGTCAGAAGTCTGCGGCATAAATAATGTAGAGCTTTACTAGTGCCACTCATCTATAAGTCAATCATTGACCCCTTTAAACTTAACTTTCACCCTCCCATGCCCACTCAGTCAACACTTTGAGAAACATTAAAGAAGCAAGAGGGAATAGCTGTTTGAAGTCTCCTATCCATTGTGACATCATGTAGTCGCTTGTGAAGAAGCCGTGTGGTTGCTTCTGTACTGAAACGTCTGTCTTTGAGGCCATTTCTGTGTTCGACTCAGAGTTTGTTTATAGCTTTGACAGCTCCTTGGGGTGTGTGTGTGTGTGTGTTTGTTGCCACAGATGAACAAATAGAGATGATGAAACACTGGGCGCTCCAGTTTGGAAAAAGTTTAGCAAACGCCAAAGACACTCACTGCACCTTGGTTTGTACTGGTGTGTGCTGGATTTGTATGACAAAAGTCATCACGGCAACAATAAGCAGTCGTAACAGGACACGATGCTACACGAGCTGGGATCTACATGGGATTCTACAGGATGTGACCGCATGCACGTCTGATCAGTAGCCAGATAATGTTCAGTGCTCTCTGTGCCAGGATCACCTTTTTTTGTGTGTGTGTGTGTGTGTGCCGGGACTACTAAGCATTTTTGGGTGAGGGGCACCACGCCAACTGCACCAAGACAGAACGACTGCTCTGGTGTTTTTGATGCATTGCTGTTATAAAGGGGGAGAAAGTGGAGGTAGAAGAATATAAGAGTAGACCTGAGTTGGTCTCTCTCTCTCTCTCTCTCTCTCTCTCTCTCTCAAACATGTGACTTTTGTCGCTTATCACTATCAGGCATCAAGATTATATCCTCCATTGCTCAAGCTTCGTCTCATCACTGACGGCTGGGCTTCTCTTTCATGCTGCCGTGCCGCCTTATGTAAGTTTGCCGTGCTGGAATCCTTCAGGTGGTTGCAATGAGGCGTGCCCACTAGGGTTTTGTTGGCAGAACAGAGTGTGTGGAAGGTGGCTGCTACAACAACATGTCAAGAACACCTGACTGCATCATTAACTCCTTTTAAAACAACACAAACTTGATCTAGTCTCCGTTTTTAACGAAGCGTAACTTTTGCTGCAATCTTGCCTACTACCAGAATGAATTGCGACACAAAGGTGTTAACCATACCGTCTCCCTCTCAACCTGCGATCAGTTAAGAACACTCTGGCCTACTTGTAATTTCCTCTTTTCACCATAACACCGCTGGCGATGGTGAGAAGCACACAGTGGATCAGTCGAAGCTGTAATTGTTCCTTCTGGGTGTTACAGGATAGAGGCACTACATGGTAATGAATTGGAGGCGATCCATCATGAGCCCTTATCCCTCTGAATATCTGTCCCGGTGTGGGGTAGGAAGTAGGAGTTAAGGAGACTAATGTGCTGCTGCGGGGAGGCTGAGGTGCAGATGAGGTTGAGGTTAGGACGTGGAAACTGCAACGCATTTTCAACCAGGAAATGAAACTCTTCCCCACAGCGTAGGACTTCCTCTATGTAGTGGAGGGTCAGGAGCCACATGTCCCTATGTGTGTGTATGTGTGTATGCGTTTTCCAAGACATTACTGCATCATCTCTTCCTGTCACCCGCATTTCTCCTTTTCCTTTTCTACTTTCACTGTGGCCACATTGTGACTCACTGCTTCTTCCTCAGGGACCCTATTTGGCGTCCAGAATCAACACACACACACACACACACACACACACACACACACACACAGACACACACACACAGACACACACACACGTTCCTGGCACTGCGCCCTGTTAGTAATGCTGAAGCTATTGTTTAAAGTTGCAGAAGTAATGATCTTCAATGTAGGCAGTCTTTGCAGATTGGCAGGGTTTCATTCCTCCTCCTCCTCCTGTTGTACGCGGGATTACAGCAAATCTGGTGTTTCTTTTGCACACTTCAGTTGTGGAGATTGTGACTGTGGACACGTACACCAGCTGGAAAGCAGCTGGACGGACGGACGGGAGGGAGAGAGAGAGAGAGAGAGAGAGAGAGAGCGCGAGAGGGAGAGGGAGAGGGAGGGGTGTGTGTGTGTTTTTGAAGCCGGCTAGGAAGTTTATGTTTGCAGAGAGTCGCGCAAAGTCGTCTACTAGCATCACTTTGAAAGCATCGATGCGTTCAGGGCCTTAATTGATATATTTGTAAAAATGTTGTGCAGGTTCATCTATATTTCCCTCTTTCTCATTTGAATGCAGTTACAGCCGTGTTGAGACTGTTAGAGAGTCTGGCTGCTCTAGAGTCTCAGTGGAGATGGACGTTTAATAAGCTTAAAGTTTCGATTGGGAGATTAAACTCTCTGATCCTGCCTCCTGTCTCATTTAGTTCCAGGTCAAATCTACACACAATCACTTTACTCCTCTGCTCGCCTTTCACACGAAGCCCCCAGGCTGAGGTCACACGTTCACGTGACATGACATCATGTAAAGAGCGAGGCCTTGTTAGCCGCCGGGGCCGTCTCTTCTCTTGATTTAACTCTTGTTTACCTTCAGCCCTCCGGAGCCCAGCAACCTTCCCAAACCTTAACACTCATTCTCTGCTCATGCATACCCACGACCCCCGCAGTCCAGAGGTGAAGCCCAGTAACTTGATTTTTATCTCCGTTCCCTAGCAACCAAGTGATACGAAAAAACGGCGGCTCCTGTCTTACTGCTGTCTGAAATCTATTGAATTCTATATTTTGTTAAGTTGTCTGTTGTCGTCGTTCATCATGTCTTTACATCATCAGAGTTGGAACGCTTACATATCGAGCGTCTGCTGTGTCGGGGCAACGCTGCCAAGTCTTAGCCCACCAATGAAACCTGTTTAAAGACACCATAGTGGGCTGTTTATTACGCTGCCAAACCACTGAAGAAGCACCGTCTTCAGTTATGCCTCTGCGACTTTGTATTCTTTGAGGTTTGCGCCTGTTGTCTTCTATCTCGTCTCTCAGAACAGGGAAGATTAATACAGAACTCCCCTAACGTTTGTAATAGCAGTTGCTCACTAAATTCTTCGAAATCAAAGAGCGACAGCAACTAAACCACAGCTGGCAAAGGAGAACCCTCCATGAATTGACACAATGTAACCGCAGAGTTCATGATGACATCAGCGTTGCCAGGTCGATGAACTCATAGGTAGAGTTTTGACCGGATGACATCATACAGCCGCACAGACACATTTGTCCCCCGGGTACAGTTCAGATAAGTCTCGGTTGTGGAGAAGCGGCACCCTGCGTATAACGTTAAACTTAAACGCCGTGTTGTTTGCGAATGACTTCCTCCTACCAGGCCGCCTCCAGTTGGACTCCAAGCTCACCCTCCCAGGTTATATCACTCGTTAACAATCGTCAAATAATCAATAGTGACGGCTTTAACGCTATGTTTTTTGTGACGTGTTGACTTAGTTGGACATTAGTCAAGATTGAAGTCCTACTGAGATCCTTCATAGTAAGTGATCAGCCTCCAAAATGACTTTCGTATGGAGGCCAACAAAGGAACGTGGTGTCCCTTCCCTACTCTCCCTCTCTCATTCTTTCAGTCCCTCCTCCATGTCCTTCTCTTACGTCCTCAACTTCCACGCGACCCAGCTGCTCTCACACCGGCAGCTTGTTCTTTTACCCTGATTAGACGGCGAGAGTGATTTAGCCTTTGACACCTGAACTTTCACTCGCCATCGCCCGTTTTCTTCAGAAGGCTGGATGCAGCTGGTAAATACTACACAGACCCCCCCTCCCCTCCCCTGCCCCCCCCACAACACCTTCATTCTATTCCTGTTAAAGCCTTGCCAAGTCCCTTCCCCTCCCCGCCCCCCCATGCACACGCAGCCCCTGGATGCTGGCCGTAGCGACGCAGCACTTTTTAAAGTGTACACTTGAGGGCGATTACGAATTTGCTTCATCTTGCAAGTTGCCTTTAAAGGTCAGATATCTGCCACTTCTCCTCTGGGACAGTCCCTGAAAATGGAAGCTCCCATGCCCCCTATACTGTATATATATATATATGCTGTTATGTATCCCTGAGAGACGTACAGATACAGGCCTTACATGGACCAGGATCACGTCACTAGTCACATTCCTGCCTTTAGTCGTGGATAGACGTGTCGTTAAGTATCAAACCAACTCTGGGGGCTCTTAAGTCTCCACCTCCAGCAGTGAAATTAGCAGCAAATTAGCAGCATGTCACACACACACACACACACACACACACACACACACACACACACACACACACACACACACACACACACACACACACACACACACACACACACACACACACACACACACACACACACACACACACACACACACACACACGCACACACACACACACCTCTGCTCCGACTGTGTGGCGTTTTGTGTTATTCAACATATTGGCATTGATTTGTGGATTCTCATAACTTTTCTCATTTCACAGCTCACCGCTTGAAAGGATTGATGAAGGTTGATACTCACACGGTTCCATTTTGTTTTTCCTTCCCTCCTCCTGTGTGTTTCAACAGCCTCACGAGTTTGACGAGTGCCGGCTGGACATCAGCGTGAACGACAGCGTGTGGTACCTGAGAGCACAAGACCCGGAGCACAGACATCAATGGATCGACTCGATTGAGCTTCACAGAGTGAGTCCAACACACACACACACGGAGACACACATACACACACACATACACTTTCAACACAATGACCAACACGTACAGGTGCTACAAGAAGCACACTCCGCACAAAATGTCAATGCGTGTGTGTGTGTGTGTGTGTTTATGTGTGTGTCTGCGTGTGTGTGTGTTTCTATCAGAGTATCAGAGAGGGGAGACGAGAGAAGGGAGGAGTCCAGGGCACAGTTATCATCCCTCCACCACTGGTGCGTTTGCTGGCAACTCTGGGTTCTGAGTGCTCCACTTGCTCTTAGCGCAGCACATTTCAAACTGTAGCCGCAAGGGTGTGTGTGTGTGTGTGTGTGTGTGTTTGTGTTTGCCTGTACACTTTATGTACCAAGCACTCATAGACATTTTCTTTTTTTTTGCACAAGCATGTTTCTTGTGTGCACAATCTGATCCTGGATTGTTCACGGTTGGTGCATGTCTGATGTAAGGTCCTTGAAGGCAACACACACAGTTTGCAGGATGTGAACATAATTGTGGGTTAACTGTCTGAGTCAGGATGATCCCTTTACACACGCAGACATTTAACACATGGTTAACTCTGAAAGGGCGGCATTAGACTTGTTAAGAACATGGCATGAATCACCGGCTATAGATAACCGAAGTGATTTTCTAGGGGATAAGCGTTCCGTCTGTGACTCTGCCAGCCCCCGGACCACAGTGAAGCTCACTCCACTCCACCGGCATGTTTACCTTAGATATTGGAAAGAAAAGTTCAGCCCCGATGCGTGCGGTTTGCATTCATTCTTCATAAAAGGACGCAGGAAGCCGGTTCAGCTTCTGCACTGGCAGTTCACTGATTAGAATACAATGGAGGCAGGCCGGACCACTACTACCAAATAGGACGCACAATCATCGCACGCCCTCGCTGTTTAAGAGGGCTCAACAGCCTGGGAGAGTCTTACGTAACTTTATTATTCACGTTGGGCAGCAGATGACGGGGAGAAAAGGAGTTTACGCAATCCGAGGAAGTAACAGTCCATTGTGTAGTTGTAGTTGTCAGTTTTGGGGGGTGGGAGGGGGGGAGGGGGGTGGATGAAGTGAAAGCAGCCGAGCCGCCACACCCTCACTCAGTCTGACTGCCAGAACATATGCAGGACATTCCTGGCCCTTAGTTTAGGGAATCCCCCCTCTTCCGCTTCCCTCCTTTACTACTCCTCCCAACTCCAGGGACTCACAGTGAGTCAGCCGGAGCACGAGGGAGTAAAAACCGTTGCTGTGCACGCGCAAACACACACACACACACCCCCACACACCGGGCCCACCTCCTCCTCTATCTCAGCAGTGACTCACCGCAGAAAATTCCTCTTGCGAGAAGACTCAGCTTCCCTTTAACCCACATTACTCACTCAGCTCCTCTCAGCTCCTCGTCTCTAAGGAGACATCAAACACTACAACCAAAACATAACCCCAACCCCAAGACATCCCTGTTATCACTCGACAGAGCCACACATCTCGTCTAGAGTCTATATTCCCCTTTTTAAAACAGGCTTTTAGGTTAACATGTAAGGTAAACAAAATATCAAAACAAACCTGTTCCTTTTTTTATTGCTCATCTAAAGCAATTATGATTGGGAGAAGCTTTTTAGTAGCACCAGCTCTCTTTTATTGCCCCTAATATCCACAGTCAGTAGCCAGTGTGTGCAGGAGCTTTAATCACCTGGCACACACACACACACACACACACACACACACACACACTTGAGCCGCAGCAGTATTTGTCCAGCTTCACATACTGCCTCTGTACGTGTGTTTTTGCATTGTTGACACTATGTGGACGAGCTGATAAAGGCCGTTTTATAACCTTTCTGCTCTTAGTATTCCTGCGATTTAACAAGTAGCAGAGACACAAAATGGCTTCTTCTGCTTCTCATTTTGCCGCCTCAGCGATTGAAGCTCACCTGCGTTTGTCTGTATCGATGAGCATGAGTCTCAGAGCAGCAGGATTGTTATCTAAACGCCGACCAGCACTGTTTGAAATTCATGTGAGCACCGGCGCGGAGTTACCTCTGGTCGTTGACCGGCAGTTACCCCGGACTGACAAAACAGCAGCCGCGTTCGTTTACTGCCATCTAGTGGTCAGAAATGGAAGTGCGCCACTATTCTGAAGGCCAGACTGTTAAATTAGAGCAAATTTGTGTTTTAATCACTTACTAGATTCTTTTTTTCTGTTGTATTTGTTTCCGATTTCTTTGTTTGGTTTCGTTTAAACTAATTTTCTCACCAATAAGTGTCTCTAATCGAATAAATGCATGGAAATATAATAATTTATTGTTATTTTAGCTAGCTTAAGTTCTTCACAACAGAGCTAGTTTTCCTGCCGGACTCTCATTGTGATTTCAATTTATAATTTCAGACTCACACACCTATCACAATGTTTACAACACTGCAATCTTGGGTGTCAGTCGTTTCATCAACACGTCAGGCAAGTGAGTTTGATGAAGGCTGCTGTAACCTTCTGTTTCGCTCTCAGCGCTCCTCCTCCTCTTTGCAACGCTTCACTAGAAACGGCCGTAGCTTCTTAATTTTTCCGTAGTGGATGTCAGACCGGGCACACACACACACCTCCAAAGCGTTTCTAAGTTAAGTTGACACTCAAGTGACAGAAGTTGCTGGTCTGGATCCAAACATCTCCCTGAGTTTCTGCTCCTGTCCTGAACTTCAGAGTTTTGAGTTGGTCGGCTGCTTTGTCATGCTCTTTTCTTCTCTCTGTTACTTTGCCCATGTTTTTGTTTCAAGGCACGCTGCTGTTACTCAGCCCCACGCATGTGACACTGCCATATGACTTTCACTCTCTCTCACACACACACACACACACACACACACACACACACACACACACACACACACACACACACACACACACACACACACACACACACACACACACACACACACACACACACACACTCTTTCTCTCTTTCTACATCCAAAGTAGGGGAAAGTTCCTCTGCTTGTCATTGTGAGTTGACACAATGAAACTGCAATACATAATCTTACAACTTCCACAGACTTCTGCATCCTCTTCTCATTCCATGACTGGATTCCATGTTCTCCGCATCATGGAAATCATTCAGTTTCATCATTTCATTCTGTCCTCTCTGCTTTGTCTTTAGGCCGACTCTGGTTACGGCTCAGAGTCCAGTCTGCGGAGACATGGCTCCATGCTGTCCCTCACGTCGGCCACCAGTGGCTACTCTGCCACTTCTACGTCTTCATTCAAGGTGAGAGTTCTGCTTGCAGGCGGAGGGAGGAAGCGTTTGGACATTTGTCTTGAATTTGTGCAGTTTGGATGGTGATGATCTTCACCGGCATCAATTGTTCCCCCCCAGAAGGGTCACAGCCTCAGAGAGAAGCTGGCAGAGATGGAGACCTTCAGAGACATTCTGTGCAGGCAGGTGGACACCCTTCAGAAATACTTTGACGGCTGTTCAGACGACGTGTCCAAGGACGAGTTGCAGAGGGACAAAAGTAAGAGACGCACACACACACACATCAC
This sequence comes from Genypterus blacodes, assembly GCF_046128005.1. Classification (NCBI taxonomy): domain Eukaryota; kingdom Metazoa; phylum Chordata; class Actinopteri; order Ophidiiformes; family Ophidiidae; genus Genypterus; species Genypterus blacodes. The sequence continues at coordinate 4,090,564 of NW_027466935.1, read as the reverse complement.
AGCCGTCTGTGGCTTTGTCAACACGTCACCGCTATCCTGCAATGTCGCGTTCCAGATCCGACTTCTTTTCTAACAGAATTTGTGTGAAACAGAAGCTCGTGCAAAGAGCCGGTGAATAGTGGAAACAAAGGAGTTGAGGGGAAAATGACAGGAATGCTAAACGTGCCGGCCCGGCTGCCGCTGGGCTCGGTAGGAGGGAGACAGACAAGATGTCTGTTGTGCGAGAGAGATATTTCCTTTTTTTTTTTAATCTTTGACAGATTATGAAAATATTTAGCGATTAGGAAAAGCATATTTGGAATGCGATTGTGCGTGTTGTGACTCAGAAAGCAGTTATTCTTACACGCCCCCTCGCCCCTCCTTGGCTGAGGGACCCGTTTGTCACAGCGCTGAGTGTCTGCGGATGACCACAGTGAATGAAACCCTGCTTTTGTTCCCCCATCGCGTCCCTCCATTCCATCCTTCCCTCCGTTCCCTCGCTCGTTATCTCTCCCTCTCTCTCTCGCCATCCCGAGGAAGAATCCCGGCCATTGTCATGTTTGTCCAGCACAGCAGATTTGTGTCACTCTTGACCCAAAGCATGCCGTACAGGGAGCCATGGCGGTGAATGGGCCGACTAGGCACTGCCCTCCTCCTCGACCCTGACAGACTTTGCGTAGGCTCTTACAAGAAAAGGCTTGTGTGGTCTCAAATCTCTTCTCGTCTCTCTCCTTTTTCTCAGTCGTCGAGGACGATGAGGACGACTTCCCCAACACTCGAACGGATGGAGAGTTCCTGCACAACAACAACAACAACGGCAGCAAAGAGAAACGTGAGTAAAGTGGCATCGTTCTGGTTGGTGACGCTTATAGTTAGAGTTTTACTCCACAAACTTGAGTCTTGAACTCGACTTTTTCTTCTCCGCGGAAAGTGTGTTTGTTGTCCTCACAGCTGGGTGGAGACAGGAAATTGCTTGTTCTTTTCTGTGCTGATGTTTCTTGGGAGTTCTTGCTCTTTCTTTCCGTATTTGTGGGGCTGTTTACTTTTCTATAACTTCAGTCTTCACCATTGTTTCTGTTGTAATAATGCTTTTCCAGAGCCTTAACACAACACCAGCCATCATGAACCAGTATCATCATTTAAGCCATAATGATCACTATGAGACTCGAAATCTAAGTCCTGGTTCATCGGAGCAGTAATGGGCGTTATCATGGACGCTGAGCTTCGTTTCCATTTGCTGATTGGATAGATTGACAAGTTGACAGGCGAGATGAAACGTAGCGCTACAAGGCAGGCAGCTCTCTCTCCTAGCCGGCTTCAAAAAAACACACACACCTCTCTCTCTCTCTCTCTCTCTCTCTCTCTCTCTCTCTCTCTCTCTCTCTCTCTCTCTCTCTCTCTCTCTCTCTCTCTCTCTCTCTCTCTCTCTCTCTCTCTCTCTCTCTCTCTCTCTCTCTCTCTCTCTCTCTCTCTCTCTCTCTCTGATCCCTGCGGCCTCCAGTCTTGTCGTTTGGTGGCGTCCCTCTTTCGTGTTGCTTCCTCTCGTCTGGTTTGTTCTGGTTTGCTGCAGCAGTCAGACCCTCTGTCTTATACTGCAATCTGGCCGCAAGACTGTTTTGATGGAGCGCTCTGAGGATTTCTTCACATTTCTCCCTCACTATCACTACCTTTCAGCTCAAACTTGTACCTATCTGTAGGAGCTTTAAGCTATTTGTGTCCAGATAAAGAGGAGCGATGTGGTTTAGACTCCGCTGTCCCTGTCTGCACGTTGTCTGTCCTCAGTTTGGTTCTGCACTCTCCTGCTCTGGAGGTTCACACTCTGTTCAGAGGCTTTGTGATCCAGTGTCTGTCTACATGCAATGAAACAATTACAATTGCCAATGCAACATTTTGTATAATGATGTACTCATTGTTTGGTGTAGAAGCCAGAAAGTCCATGCTACACCACGGCAATCTAATGACCAACCACAAACATGTTACATGTATGTATCTTTAAACAAGAAGTCACAGAATTTCATTAGCAACATTCTGTCACGTGTTGTTGGTCTGTACACTTTTAGTCCTTGTTACAGGGAGAAGCGTTTGTTTTCATCCCTGCTCTTCTCCATCTTTTATTCAGTGTTCCAGGCCTTGAATCCCAAAGGAATCAATGGCATTGACTTTAAGGGCGAGGCTATCACCTTCAAAGCCACCACAGCTGGAATCCTGGCCACTTTGTCTCACTGCATCGACCTCATGGTGAAGAGAGAAGACAGCTGGCAGAAGAGACTAGATAAGGTTTGTGACACGCCGGCTTCCCAACCTGGCCGGCGTCCATCTCCTTCTCTGACTCGTTTAAACAGGAGCACCCAGGATTTATGACTTCATCTTTTCATTTGTCATTGTTGTGATTTAGTTTTCCCCCCTTAAAAAGATAAAAAGGGCAATCATTGATTTTTTTTGTGTGCATTTTATAGAGTGAAGAAGTGGCCAGCTAGACAGAGAGAGAGAGAGAGAGAGAGAGAGAGAGAGAGAGAGAGAGCAAGAGCTGAAACACATTTTGATGCTCGGCCATCTAGCAGCACTTCACTCCATCAGCAGAATGCTTAAACAAGCCGCTCACTCTGCACTGTTATGCTTATTCAATGATCCTCTGTGTGTGTGTGTGTGTGTGTGTGTGTGTGTGCGTGCGTGTGTGTAGGAGATGGAGAAGAGGCGACGGATAGAGGACAGCTACAAATCAGCCCTCAATGATTTGAAGAAGAAGTCTCACTTTGGAGGTCCAGATTATGAGGTAAAGCTCCAATACAGCCACAAAGTTACACAAATTATAAACTGTGTAAGGATTTTGTCACACAGATTTGTCCCCCCGACATTAACAGGAGGGTCCCAACAGCCTCATCAACGAGGATGAGTTCTTCGATGCAGTTGAAGCTGCTTTAGACAGACAAGACAAAATAGAGGAACAGGTGAGCCAAGCATCCTGTGTGTGATGTAATAACTTGAGAAGCGCCGCCATACTTTGAACTAAAATATCGCACTCTCCGCCCAGTCTCAGACGGAGAAGACGAGGATACACAGATCCAGCTCGGTCCCGTCTGGAGACGTCCATCCCAAAGCTGGACCCCACAGATTCTCCGACAAGGTGCCCCATCTCACACACTCCGTTAAGATCTCTGTAGACCTACAAAACGACTGTGACCCCTCATCATTACATCTGTTCCATCATCACTTTGTTTCCCCTGAATTCCTTTTGCTCTCAGTTTTGCTCTTCTGCCATCTTTGTGTGTAACTTGTGACTCTTCATCTCCTCTGTTTTGTTTTTGTTTTTTCTGTCCATCACAATGTGGGTTCTCATCTTTCCTGTAGCCTCATAGTCAGCCCTCCTCCCCCGCCCTGATAGTCAGTGCCCCTCACGATGTCCACAGATTCAGCGCCGAGGTAAACCCACTGCCAAGACTTAAAAGTCACCACATTTGCACGACTGCTGAACGTCCATTAACCCCGTAAAGCCTAACCAGAAACATGCTGAGAGTCCCTTTAACTCGCTGTAGAAGCAACGTTTGCACCAAGCCAGTAAAGCAGCATGAGCTTCCAGTGCGTTTGTATGTAGTGTTGTAATGTTGTGTACATGTGTGGGCGCAAAATGTCTTTGTTTGTGTCACAGATTGTAGCTCTGCATGGTGTAGCGATTTGCAGCAGTGTGTTGCCCCCCAGTCTCCAAGCACTTCTCTGCATCATACTTATACTCACATGTCCGAGGGCTGTTTTGAATTCACGCCACTTCCTGTGTGTGTGTGGTTGCCTCCCCCCTTGGCCTGGTGCGATAGGTGGAGGAGATGGTGCAGAGTCACATGACCTATTCGCTGCAGGACGTTGGCGGGGATGCCAACTGGCAGCTGGTGGTCGAGGAGGGAGAAATGAAGGTAAGAGGAAGACGACGCTAATACGATTCATGTTGTTAAGCTAGGAAAGCAGATGATTTACTTACTTTACTGGAGGGTTTTCGGAGGGGCACGTGCTCTGGTGCAGACTAACCTGGCGCACCTTTCATAAATAATGCTGCTGTTGTGTGTCCAGGTGTACCGAAGAGAGGTGGAGGAGAATGGCATTGTTTTGGACCCTCTGAAGGCCACACACTCAGTGAAGGGGGTGACGGGTCGGGAGGTGTGCCACTACTTTTGGGACACCGCCTACCGCAACGACTGGGAGAGTACGTGTTTGTCTTTAAGACCTGGACTGCTTATATGACACGAAAGGGGAGATTTCCTCATAACAGTCATGTTGTCTCTCTCTCTCTCTCCCTCTTTTAGCCACCATTGAAAACTTTAACGTTGTGGAGACGTTGTCAGAGAGTGCAGCCATCGTCTATCAAACACACAAGGTACAATCTATATACGTGCATTGTTTGATCTGTGACAGTCCATATCCTGTCCATACTTACCTTTCCTGTACTGTGCTCTGCAGCGAGTGTGGCCGGCGTCGCAGAGGGACGTCCTCTACCTGTCGGCCATGAGAAAGATCCTGGCCAACAATGAGAACGACCCCGACACCTGGCTGGTCTGCAACTTCTCGGTGGATCACGACGAGGCGCAGGTGAGCCGCCTCACAGCACCCGGACAGCACAAGACCGGCTCACATCTGCAGCGTTGTTGTTTTTAAACCTGTTTTTCTGTCTCGTCACGTCCCGTAGCCTACCAACAGGTGTGTCCGTGCCAAAATCAACATTGGCATGATCTGTCAGACCCTGGTCAGCCCACCAGAGGGAGACAAAGAGATCAGCAGGGACAACCTCCTGTGTAAAATCACCTACGTCGCCAATGGTGTGTGTCCATCCTCGCTTTGATATTCAAGAAGGTGCACCAGGCGATCAAGCATCGCCTCTGTGCTCAGTGATGTTTGTATCCTGTGTCTGATGTGGTGTCGTCTTTTGTTTCAGTGAATCCAGGCGGGTGGGCTCCTGCGTCTGTCCTCAGGGCCGTGGCTAAGAGGGAGTATCCCAAGTTCCTCAAGAGGTTCACCTCTTACGTCCAGGATAAAACAGCAAGCAAGCCCATCCTCTTCTGAGTCCACAGGTGACATGACACGCAGCAGTTAGCTCAGCCGCTTTTGTAGTTTGTAATCTGTGCATAGATGCTCTGAATGTTTCACAGATGTCTGACAACTCAACTCTGAAACTTTTCAGCGTCCCTTCACCCACGATGAGACAAGGACAGACGTCCGCACGAGGACCCACTGTTTACTAACCCGCACAAACGCAACAGCAACACTCATATCCCAGTGTTTCTCCCCCTTTTCCTCTTCATTCAGGGAGAAACGGTGTAATTGCGCCCTCTGGTGGCTGATTTCAACATATACGATTTGACAGTCATGCATTTAATATTTAAAAAGTCTTTAATAAGAGAAATGACTTATGACCTGCTTTTCAAAACGTAATTATCTGCAATGTGGTTTGATTGCTAACACACTAAGCTGATGTTATTTAACAGGAGACATTAGACTAAACGTTTTTTTCAGTGAAACAAACACACACCCAGCAGAGGGACTCCTTACCTTAGCTGCTAAGGGAAATCCCTGCACATTTCCTGATTTCTTCCTGCTAATTTCAAATACTGACTCACAAGAGCAGTCGAGCCGTCAGTCCTTTCTGATGAAGATGGATAATATATAAATGTACGTAATGTTCTATAAGAGTTTGTACAAAAAATAAACCAAAATATCTGCTAATAGACTGAACTGTTTTGTTGCCATTTGCAGTTCCTATTTGTGTTTTTGTGTTGAATTTAGGGGCTGCTTAACTTTCTGTAATGCTGCTCTAGCTAAAACTAAATGATTTGAGTCTTTGAAGATGAATATCATTTATATGTATACATATATATATCTAAAGGGTCTAGAGAAGTCTAGAGGGTTGTCATCAATCCGGTGACCTCTATGAAAGACTTGACCTTTCTGACTCTCTCTCATGAAAACACCATTTATTGGTACTGATGGAGAAACGAGTCACTAAGATGTCCCCCCCCCCCCCCCACTTAGTTAATGTACAATACATACTCCAATGTACACGATTACTTGGCTTGTACTTGTGTTGTTTGTATCCTGTGAATTTTGAACGTTAAACTGAGTTGTATAGTGTCACTAACATTTTGCTGGAGGTGATTTTGTGACTTTCACCCCCACATGCCTTAGCAGAACATGAAGACTGTTGTGTTTTAGGACAGAATAAAGGAAGTCAGTGAAAGTGCCTCAAGGTGATCTAGCCCTAACTGATTGGCCTCCTTTTGGAGTCGATTTACATTTGGTCCTATTCTATATTAAGTAAATGAACTAATAGACCAAATGTGATAAGGTACTATACAATATTCCATACGTGTACAAAAATACAAGCAAAGCATCAGGACTCATCTCAGCACCTTCAGTTTGACTCTCACCTCCTGTCTGACACATAGGAACAGCTATTACAATAGATTTTGTTAATTTGAACTTATTCATGATTTGTATTTAGAATCAAACTGTCACTCTGAACCGTCGGTCTTCCAATTTTTCGAATCCATTTCAATTCAAATATACTTTTTTAGCTCTGTGGACAGCACAAAAAAAAGTGAACTAAAGTATCAGCAATCTCTGAATCCACATTATTGCTAATTTATCATAGAGTCAGTTTGCATTCTTTAGCCTTAGCGTTGGAGGTCACAGCTGCACACTGTGACGCCCCTGTGTGTGTGTGCGGGTGAGAGTGAGGTCAGATGATGCTCGGCCTTTCTGCCAAGCAGAGAGACGGCATTTCACCTGACGCAGATATTTCAATTACTTTGCTTTTAGTAAATAGTGTTAAACTTGAATGTAATTAGAAATCCTTTTTTTTTTTTGGGAAATTTGTTCACACTTATGCTGTGGGATCAATCGAAAAATGTATCGACGACATGGCACTTAAGTTTCTGTGTTTGAAAAGAGAAATAAAAGAGTGCATCCTCAAGGAGTCTGCGTATTTGTTTGCATTGGAAGAAGAAGGCAAATGAAACTTGACTGCATGTACAGTGTCATTTATTTTAAATAAAATATTACCATCTTAACAGAATGGTTTTGAAATTGGATATTCTAACATGCGAAGGATCAGCTTCTCCAGGACATGTATGTAAGGACACTTCTGAACTTCACACAAAGGACATACAACACCAACCGCAGCCATATAACTTCCAAAACGCCGACAATTGATCCATGATGTCAGGATATAATAGTCCATCTTTGAAGTTTTTATGGCTTTAGTTTTCCTCGTTACAGTCGACACAGAAGTACGGAGCTCCTAAAGCCAAGTGGGCAAAAAATAAATAAAATTCCCGGACACATCAGAATTTTGCTTGATGCGTCATTCATTAAGGATTTCTTCTTTTTCTGCATTGGCATTTTTTACTCAGAGTGATTAGGAAACATCACATAAATATATACACATAAAATAACTGATAACTTAATAAAATAACATTTGTGCCTACAGGAAATGCAGAGCGTAGTTTCCTGTTGCTCACCAAACCATGAGATCTGATTTTCATGGCGTAACTTCAGATTAAGGAGCTCCATAGTGTTCACAGATATCTGGTTCCTTAAGTTAGGGGAGGGGTCTTAGTATCTTGGAACTCGGGTTGAGGTTGTTTGGAGACGACATAGATAAGCTCTCACTCGCTCTCTCTTTGACGAGCTGACTTGACACACACACACACACACACACGTTGTCTTAACACGTTACAGCCCCGGGACCCAAGATGGAACCAAAAACAGTACCGGCGCACAAATAACATAAAAATACCCACTAACATGCTGACAGAGCACTTGTGGCGACTCCCAGTGAAATACAGGCATTCACACAAACAACTCTGTGACAAATATTACGATGTCACTCTCCGCCGCGGCCGCCTGTAACCGAGGACATCAGCCCACCCTTTATTCTGTAGCACCCCGGATTGGGAAACTTTGTGCAAACGATAGCTTAAACTTCATTCAGGCTGCAACACAGTGCAGTTAAATACATTCGGGCATAAAACTGGCATCTTTAACTTGAATTCATGTTACCGCAGTAACCGTGCTGAGTCTAAGGGAAACTTTTGGCAAGTGCAAACGTTTGCTTTCTTTATGGCTGAGGGAAGATTTCTCTCCATGCGATTAGACAAGAGAAAACCCATTCACTATTTTAGGAATTTACATGGAGATGTAGTTTAACGTCTGACAGCTGAAGCTCTTTGCTAATGGCCAAAGACAAACGCAGATCACACAGTGCGATAGATTTTGCCAATCTAAGCCCACGACCCCTCAGAGGTCGGAAGTGCAAAACAGCGCAAAGCTTCTCAGAACGCATCGCAGCACTACAACATGCAAATGCAGACAAATGGCACAAAAACGTAACAACTGACAAACGCAGTCCGACAACCCAAACAATCAACCGAGCCGCAGGCCGAGCTCTTTTCGCAGTCCGTAAACATGGCCTCCGTGAGAGACGCTTTAACCCTCACCGTCCTCAGAGTGAACCTCTCTGCAGTGCTCAGTCACCGCGGCCTCCACCAAAAGTTCTGAAGGAGCCGGCGATCATCTTCGTCACGCAGCCGTCTCCGACTGTGATGAGGCAAATTCTGTCCGAGTTGCTTTAGATCTAAACAAAAACAACAAGAGGAAGGTCAGTCTTGTTTGGGTCATGAGGTTAGAGGTTCATGCGTTGGGGGTTCTGAGGAATATAAGGACCTGTTGTGGGTCATGTGACTCCGTACGAGGTGGCCGGCAGCTAGTGCAGCCATCAGAGAGAGCTCCCCCGCCAGGACGGTGGCACACACTACACTGGCCAGCTGGCGGGCGTTTTCACCGGGCTGGTGCGGGCTGCTGCCCTGGACGCCCAGCATCTACACACAGGAGGACAATGGACACAAGCGTAAGGCCTTCATACGTCCAAACATCTGGACTCTGAGACTTCACTTTCACATCCAAACTTAACAGCTGGACATTCCCGTATCCAAGATTTGAATAGAAATGTTTGACTTACCAAAATTACTTAACATACTTACAAATATAAAGTGACCCAAAGAGTCGTATTACAACTTAGTCTAACTTCAAAAACACACACAGCTGTATTTGTTGCAGTTTTAACATGAAAATGCTGTGTTCAGGTGCATTCAGAGATGAGAACACAAAGTAAACAGATGTTATTCAATCACCGTGTTTTCAGGATTCTACAATTAGATCTTCCAAAATGTTGATTTGAGGGTTTTGTGTGTGCGGGGGTGCCGTACCTGCAGACAGGCCTGCTGAGGCGGCAGGTTGGTGCCCCCGCCCACGGTGCCCAGCTCGATGGAGGGCATGGTGCAGGTGATGTACAGGTCCTCGCCTTCAGGACCTGCCGGCTCCATCAGAGTGATACAGTTGGAGCTGCCCACCGTCTGAGCTGGGTCCTAAAGCCCAACACACCAGGACCAGATGCATCATTCATCTTCATTCACCTCCTTTTTAGTTCTTATTTGAAGTTCCGATAGAAGAACAGAGCAGTACAGTACCTGTCCACAGGCGATATAAACGGCCGTTACAATGTTGGCTGCATGGGCATTAAAGCCCCCGATGCTGCCTGCCATGGCCGAGCCCACCAGGTTCTTGTTGATGTTCAGCTCCACCAGAGCGGCTGTGCTGGTCTTCAACACCTTTCACGACCAAAAGGAGAGTTTAGGGTATGCAACAGCATAAACGGTGATCTCATCTGGTTTAGCAGGTGATCAGACATTTTCCGTGACTTAAAGAGGGGGAAAAAAAGGTTTCCTTACCTCCCGGACCACCTTGCCGGGGATGGTGGCCTCACACACCGCAGATTTGCCTCGGCCCGCGATCCAGTTCAAGGCAGCAGACTTCTTGTCAGTACAATAATTCCCGCTGACTGACAGCACCTCCGTGTCTGGATACTGTTGCTGGAGCCTCTGCAGAGCCTGTTCTGTCCCCTGGGACCAGACAACACAACACAACACAACACAACACAAACACAAACACAAACACACACACACACACACACTTTAACATTAACAATAGTTGAGAAGTGACGAAACTGATGTCGAGACAACCGAGTCACCTTACAACTCCACAATAACACCTTTTTAAGCCGTCTAGACACGGGAACAATAGGACAACTGTGTGGTACACTCGATCTGCAGCTTCCTCTTTGGTCATACCTTGGAAGTCATGTTCATGCCCATTGCGTCTCCAGTCTGGGATTGAAAGCGAATATACAAGTTCCTCCCTGCTAAGCCCACCATCAACTTCTCCAGACGGGCAAACCTAAAAAGTGCAAACAACTCATTTAGAATCCATCTTTCATAAGACGCCACCATATTCCAGATAACCGGGCCAGAGCCGACTGACCTGCTGGTTCGGTCGAACGCCTCTTTGATGACACGGAACCCATCTGAAGTCTCGAGCCAGAATTTGACCTCTGCGGCTTGGCACGCTGACGGCAGCCTCACCACGGGCCCTCTGGTCATACCATCAGCTAGGATCCTGCTGCTGCAACCGCCGCTGAGCTGGACACGAGAACAACAGAGTCATAAATACGTTTCAACTGCACACGCAAAGCACACAGGTCAATAAGCAGAGCCAGATATCCTTCACTTACTGCGATAGCCCTGCAGCCTCTGTTAGTACTGGCAACGAGACAGCCCTCTGTGGTCGCCATGGGAATGTGAAACTGCTTCCCGTCTAACAGGAGAGGACCGGCTACTCCCACTGGCACCGGTACGTACCCGATGACATTCTCACAGCAAGTGCCCATCACCTGCGGGACAAGAGGACAAAGTCAATACGTTGAGTCGACACAGGAAGTGTGTGAGGGGGACAGAGATTTCAGACCAAAGCCAGGTGTGTGTGTGTTGCTCTGTACCTTAGAGTAGTCATAGTCCTTAAATGGCAGACAAGCCAGGGCAGAGGGCGTGGCCAGTTTGGATGAGAGCATATTTCTCCGGATGGCCACGCCCCTCTCTGGAGTCTCCATGACGTCTTCTAGCTTATAGGCCAGGATCTTGCGCGACGTCACCAGTTGCATCACCTCTGCGTCGCTCAGGCCTCGTGGACCCCTCTGGAAGGCATCGAGGAGTGATTAGAGACACAAATACAAATCGTACACATCTGGTGTCTCCTATCTGTGATGACCGACTGTGGCAGCTTACCTGGGGATCTGAGAGGACGGTCATACATTCGTCCAGTGTTCTGGGCTCTGAAGTGGGACAAAAATGTGGCGCCTCCGCCTGCGAGTTGTCATGGGGGCGAATCCTCGTCGAGTGTTTTGCAAGCTCCGTTACCTCCACTGCAGAGGAATCAGAGAAGAAAGATGCAGCTTGTGTAAGACAATAAGCATTTCATGAGCTTTTCTGTTTATCTGGGCAGTAGGAACAATCACCTGTCTCACCATTTTCTGAGAAAACTGCGTCACCATGCTGTGTAGATTTAGAGTCAGATGCGGCTGCAAAGGTTGGGTTAGATGTCGAGGAAGGCTTTGTGGTCCTGTGGGTTTTATGTGCCGGCAGGTTCCCCCAGCAGCAGTCCCCTGCCACCTCGTGCTTCTGGGTGCTGATACGGGGGCCGTTCAGCGACAGGGACGACGAGGCCTCGGCTTGCTCGAAGAAGACGTATTTGACAGCCAGGAGGAGCGCAAGACCAAGAGTTATCACCTGCTCCAGGCCAATGCTGACGGAGGGTCAAGGGAGGGAGAGAGAGAGAGAGAGATGACGCAGTGACCAGTGGGTCCAGTGATGCCGTTCAGTCGGTCATTAACAGTGTTTCAAGTTTCACGCAGTTACCTGGTGAGACGCGGGGGCCAGGCGGTACCGCTAGAGTCTTGTCTCATAGCGACGGGTCCCTCAGCTGAACGATTCTGACCTGGCATCTCGGCAGCTAGTCGAGTATGAGCATGAACCAGGACCAGGCCCAGAGACTGAGGAGGATCATATGAATTACACGTCTTAAGGAAACTCAACAGTGTAAGAAACGTTTCGCATGCATTTATAATATATCTTCTAACAAAACCAAAAGTAGCTTCTGACCATAATCATCTTAACTCTCTGGGTAACAGGATTAGGTTTGTTGTCCTCTTCTTCAGCCAGGACGTGAGCGAAGTGGCTCAACTGCCAGATTGGACGACCCTCACGGCTTTCCCTGGACAGCTACACACACACAAACAAAAAGCAGGCACACACACACACATTCATAGTGAGGGGCAAGGATCTCACCAAGGAAGAGAAATCTAAAAAAAAAACAAATATCATTCCCCTAAAAGTTAGATATCCTTTGTACCTCCAGGACCAGAGAGACGCACGCAGGAAAGAAGGTCATGAAGACAAAGTAGTTGGCGAGGACGGACATACAGCCGAAGCAACACATGATCTCTAACCGCGGCACACCTGAGGCAACAATAGAATAGCGTTACATTAGTTCCACTTGACATACAGTACAGTCATCACTGAGTGGATGAGGAGCTGAAAACATTTCAGAACAGAAAGATCAACATCACACACCTGACATGGTGCCAATCCCAATAACCAGGCACTCAACCAAGGCATCCAGGGTGAAGGTGGGCCCCAGAATGGCCATGCCCTTTGAGATGTTGTCCCTCACCTCTTCCTGTTACAAAGACACGGGACACTTGTACTAACTGTACATGGTAACAATCTGTATAGAAATCTAGACGAGAAGTGCCAGCGTTACCTGAGAATTGGAGCTGAGGGCAAATTTGGCCAATGTGCAGGCTTTAGACAGGTCGATAAGCAGCAGGAAGAACGGCAGAGCTTCACTGCAGGGGAAAGAGACACAACACAGTCATGGAACGATGACAACGCTGTTTTGAAGTAAAAAGCAAACTACAAAAAGGATATACAGGTGCATCTCAATAAATTAGAGTATGGTCGTCTTCCCCATGATTGTGTCGCCGACTGAAGCTGACTGAGAGACAATTAAAGGCTCAGGAAACCTCAGCAGGTGATTTGAGTTAATGAGCTGATTAGAGTGAGACACCCTGAGGCTACAATATTGAACTTTTTCACAATATTCAAATTTTCTGAGATCCTGAACTTAGGGTTTTCATGAGCTGTAAGCCATAATCATCCAAATTAAAACAGGCTTGAAATATTTCACCTTGTGTGTAATGAACCTATAATATATGAGAGTTTCACTTTTTGAATTGAATTACTGAAAAAAAAATTCACTTTTCCACTATATTCTTGTTTATTGAGACGCACCTGTATGTCATGACCTCGTTAAATTAACAGCAGTGTGAGATGAATGAATTACAATTAGACACTTACTTGAGGCCTGTCAGCTCTTTGCCAAAGAAGTGGATGACCACTGTACTAAAGACAAAGCTGGAAAATATTGTGAATAAACCTGCAATACCTGAAAAAGAGAGAGAGAGAGGAAATAGATGTGACACTTTGAATAACATGTGGGGATATTTGAAGTGTGTGTGTGTGTCATGGGCGGCTTCTTCTACACTCCATCATACTGACCCAGAATATACTTGGAACCCAGTTGTCTCAGGTTCTTGAACTGAAAATAAATATAAATAATGGCCATGCAGCGCATCAATGTTAAGATGACGATGTCACTGCTGTGGACGACCTGGAATAAAAAGACACAATCACATGGTTTTGATAATGTTTAAACATCACTGAGCGTTGATGTATTCTTTGTCCCGTCACACCCAACATGAAGGTCCTCTCCTCTCACCTCCTGACCCAGTTTGGGACACTCATTCCAGCTGCACACCTGGTTGCTGGCTGCCAGGCTGTTCATGGATATCAAACAGGCAGTGAGAGCAAAGGTGCCCACAATCACCTCCCATGGGTGGGACGCCACCAAGAGGCCGTGCAGCCTAAACAACCGCGCCAACATCTTCCTGCTTTCCAAAATCACTGACTCATCTGTCTTAAAAAAGGAGGATAAACATGTCACACTGATATCAAGCAGACAATGATTGACACACAGAATTGGAGAGCCGTTCGCTTCATGTGACGTCATACTGTTAGGGAGTTTTCTCTGGAGCTGTGCATGACTGACGACATATTAAGTAGTGTACTGGTTTAAACCAATGGCGTGCTTCTTTAATATTATAATATATAATAAGTTTCACAGTTTGTGAGTAGTAGTTGCGGAACACCATATATTAGCTGCAATTCGTTTGAGGTTTGAATATTGAGCCACTCTTCTGTAACGTAGACCAACCGCATTACTGCTGAGCTTGTATGATATGATTAAGGCCTTTTATCGTAATTAGAAGCTCCGAGTGATGGAACCTTTAGCGGTAGAGTTTCCCGGAAACCCTTAATGCTTCAGAAAGCTTCAATGTGCTTCACCATTCCGTTCCTGTCATCATTACCTTCGTAAAGACGCCACCTTTAGGCACAACGAAGAGACTTATGGGCGTTCACTAGCGACAAATAGCATTATTAGCATTAGCTACACTACGCTAGCTCTCACACTCAGAGTAACTTAATACCGGCTTCACGTCAAGGTCATCCCGCGCCCCCTCTTTGCGTCACTTTTAAAGTTAATTTATTCAAACTTTAGAAATCACTTACTTCAAAAATCTACGTTCAGCTTCATGACAGTCCATGTAGAACAGATGATTGTGACCTCACCAGAAACTGCTTCACCGTTCCTGATGCAACACATTCAACATGGCGACCGAGTCGTGACCCCGCGTAACGACGTCACATGAGAGACGTCACCGGGCGTGACCCACATTGGATGAGGCGTTCTCCTTGTTCATCCCAGCATTTAAGCGCTATGATTGGCTAGGCGTCCATGTCTCGTGCACTTGCTGTCGCTGTCGCTTTCTCTGTCAACTGTTTACTTTATTCATTTATGAATCATTGAATCATTAATGCATTTATTATGTATCTTTGTTCATATAACCTTCCTGAAAACAAGTTAATGTATTAATGTAAATCAAAAACAATTAAACAAAGTAAACGTGTTCCAGGAAAGCAAATATAAAATAACCGATAGGGAATGTACTTCTGATCTATAACATATGGTCAAAAAACGGCCCAGAATGTAGGTTAAAGAAAGGAATTACTGCCGTGATTCCGCGGCGGAGCTGTCAAAATGAACACTTCCGCATTGCGCGCGAGCATGGGCGTCTGGCCAATCCCAGCGCTTGAATGCTGCGATGGGCGGGTCTAGGTCAGAACCAGCCGGGTATCCATATTAATTGGACCGAAACCCACAACAACGGAACTGAAATCTATTTATCTATCTAAAATAGGATTGGTTTATTTTCGATTTGTGTCAGTTTATTCAAAATAAGAAAGATATAATAAGAAACAATGATGTCTGTGAAGGTTCTCAGCCATCCACGTCTTGGTATCCAAGGAAAGTCACTCAAAGGCAACTGGACTTTCTAATAAAGGCTTTAAGATGCAGAAGCTTTCTGCTGTAACAGTGGGTGTGGGAGTCAAAGTGTGGGATCTCTCAGCGTGTTGCTGGGTTTGAAAGCTACAGGGATATGGTGTTTGATGAAAATCCTCCTGAGTACCTACCCTGGCAACGTTTCCACAGAGGTTAAATCCTGGAAATCCCCACCACTCTGTCCCAACCAATGAAGCCTTTCAGATGAGAGGCGTTCCTTTCTAAGTTTCATTTTGTAAGCTCATATTTATTTTATAACCTTTAATAAGAAGAATAACAAGAATCAAGGAATGTATTTATACAGTCATTTGGTTGTTTTGAGTGCAGAGCTGCCATATAAGAGCCAACACAACCTGCCTGTTATTTTGCGTTTACAGTGTCATCAGTGTTTTGTATTATATCACCGACACCATTATCAGAGGTGTAGGTCACTGATGTCCAGACCTCAGTAATTAGTGAGCAAAAAATAAAAAAAGACAGCATCCTGGACCAAGGGGACCAATCTAGTTCTACAATAAGGGCCGTCTGGAAGTCATACGAAAACTGCACAATGTCTCGTCCTGTGCTGGTCTGGCTCTCATCCAGGTCACACACAGCGTCCACTTCCCCAAATCAAGATTGTCTGAAATGTACACAGAAGTAGAGGACAAATGCGATAGATGATGCACAATTACTGGTCTGTTTACTTCAACACAATGTCCATTAAAGAAATGTCACAAAATGTCAAAGGATTTATTCAATTGAAATATATATCTTAAAAAAACAACAACAGTGATATAAACAAATTTGTGGTCATTCAGTACATTGAACAAATCTTTGAGGTATCATTTTAACAAAATCAAAGTGTTGTGATTATATTCCTATTCAGTGTTTGTGATAATGCCCAGGTTTGCTTGTTTTGTGAGGTTTAACAATGCAGAGATGAAGGGTGTTATTGTTTATCATTTGTACTGTACAGAGGAATTTTACATTTTTGTTTTTTGATACAGATAGAAGGGAAATCGTCCAGAAATACAATAAACAACCTTTTAGTACCCGCCCTCAGACCTTGGTCATACAAAAATCCTGGCTTACAACCCTGACTATTATCATCACCACCATTGTTATCGTGGCTCCAGCAGACTTACTGTCTGGTCACATGCTTACAATTCCCTTGAAAAGTACTTCAGTGATTTCAGATGACTGCAGCCATGTGGGTCTCATTAATCCTTTAAACAGCTGAAGTAAGGAGCAGTGGGCAGGAGGTCATCCCACATAAGGCACAGTTAGAGTTATTTATCCAAGTAAATGGGTTCACTTCGGTCATTCAGATGTAGTTGTGATGTTTGTTGATCACACCATGTGTTTTTGTTGAATATGTAAAGCATTTGACATGATAATGAGCAGACAGTTATGAGACAAGAAAATTATCTATACAAGTTACATGTTTCTATTTCCCTGGTAGCTCCTCCCAACTACACTGTCAGTGAGACCCACGCTTGACACACACACAAACACACCCACCCACACGCACACACGCACAATACACGCTGAGTTTTACTGCACATAATCTGGATAACAACGTGGTAAAGTCTTACGAGAGAGACACAGATGGAGCGATGCTTCAGGTTTTCGTTGTCAGATGTCGCGTTCGTCGTGCGTAAAAGCCGAATCGCTTCATGTTTCTCCTGCTGCCGGTAAGTTCCCCCCCCCCCCGTAAGTTTCCATTTGCGCCCACGGAAACGTCATGTAGGTCCTCCCGTTAAGATATTGAGGCGGTGAACCGGTAAAGAGACAGTTTGGTGCGGAAGACTACTGCTACTGTTTGCTATCAATTATATTTTGTCCTTATTATATTTTATTATAGGTACGTGTGTTGGTTAATCCCTGATCAAACAACCGGTTATCAAATATGTGTTGTTGTTTTTTGGTTATAATTAAAGTATTAGTCCATATAATGTGACATTTGATGACATTTGTCAATTCTCTTACTTTCCACAGAGTGAATAAAAGATTGTTGCTGCGACTAAGAAGAAAACAATTCATTTCTTCTCTATGGACTCTGCTTGCTGTATGTTTCCTATTAGTCACTTTTAAGTACAGCAGCTTCACTGAAAGTAAAATCTTCAAATCCCCCCACACTTTACAGAAAGTTCATACCTTTCACAAGTACAACATTAACTGCTTGGCTATATATGATTTGGACCCAGTGGAGGTGGGGAAATCGCTGATCATCAGACAGACGCAAGTTGTGGAGGAGAAAGATGAAAGTCTGGTGAATCTTACCTCAAACTGTCCACTGTTCATGAAGTCCAGAGACTATGATAGCATGCTTGTGTCTGAAGAGGAGAGAGACTTCCCTCTTGCTTATTCACTGGTTGTGCACAAATCTGCATGGATGGTAGAGAGGCTCATCAGAGCTTTGTACTCGCCTATCAACATTTACTGTATCCATTATGACACAAAGTCTTCACCGGAGTTCATCTCAGCTATGGAGGGTTTGAGCCGCTGTTTGCCCAACGTCTTCATTGCTTCCAAGCGAGTGTCGGTCATTTATGCAAGTATAACTCGACTGAAAGCCGACCTGAACTGTCTGTCTGACCTGTTGAGGTCAGAGGTCAAGTGGAAGTATGCCATCAACCTCTGCGGGCAGGATTTCCCCCTCAAGTCTAATATTGAGCTGTTGTCAGAACTAAAGAGGCTGAATGGTTCTAACATGGTGGAAACGAGTAATCCATCCAAGAACAAGGAGGAACGCTTCACCTTTCACTATGAGCTAGAGAATGTCAGCTATGAATATGGCAGACTTCCAGTGAAAACCCAGCAACTGAAGGACCCTCCACCGCATAATGTTCAGATGTTCTCTGGCAATGCCTACTTTGTCCTGTCACGTGCCTTCATCACATATATAAACACCTCTAAAGTGGTCAGTGATTTCTTGGCCTGGTCCGAGGACACCTACTCCCCCGACGAACATTTCTGGGCCACGATGGTGCGAATGCCCGGCGTACCCGGTGAGGTGCCGAGATCTCAGCCGGGTATTACTGACTTGATGAGTAAGACCAGGCTGGTGAAGTGGCACTACCTAGAGGGGGCCCTGTACCCTCCATGCACAGGGACGCACATTCGCAGTGTTTGCATTTATGGTGCGGCAGAAATGAACTGGCTGCTCAATTACGGTCACTGGTTTGCCAATAAGTTTGACCCCAAAGTTGACCCTGTTATCATTCAGTGCCTGGAGGAGAAACTCCAGGAGAGACAGAAGATGTTGCAGTCTGAGTCACAACAAAGTGTCAACCTGCAGCAGACAGCGTTTTAGTAGCAAAACTGTAATCCATTGTAAAACGACACATTTAGTCATTCATTCTTTGTCTTTGGGAGATTTCAAGAGAAAAATGCATCTGGAAAATGAATACAATCAATACACTAATGAAATCATAACCGTCTGCATATTTCTTTGCACTGTAGCTGGTGTCAACCCAATGTACGTACACATGTATATATACTGTATGTACCCAGTAATGTTTTTAAAAACCAAGGTACTTTTATTTGCTGAATATTTTAATTGAAGAAAACATTTGGCATCACAGTGAGCGCATTTACCTCCAGCATATAGCAGCACTCAGGTGCTTTTTAAATAGCACAAATTTGAGGTAACTGGATTTTATTTTGTTTTGCTGAATATTTTTATTGAATAAAGCGTCTGATGTAACAATGAGCATTTTGTATATTTTATACAGAGATAGACAGATGTACAGAGATACATGTTCCTTCCTTCTCTGACGTTTCAAGAGTAGTTTTGCTGTTGTGTAATAGGTCATAGCATGTAATTGGTCATAGCTCTTCTTCTTCTTCTTCTTATGAAAGAGGACTTGTAATTTTATTTTTTATTTTTTTACCAACAAGAGGGGTTAGATGTCTGGTAAACAAGCACTTTCATCCACTATGTTCATTCACAATACAATACATGACATAACGCTGCTTGTAACTTCTAATTATCTTCCACGCGCTGGTGTCAGTCAACACTTCAGTATCACATTCACGCTGGTAGTAAACAGCATAGTGTGGCCTTTCCTCCTCCCTGCTACGTTTGAGTCAGTGGTGGTTATTAGGTTCCAGTAAATAATTAATTTTTAGGGTTAGTCTGGTTTGTTAAATGGGGCACTCCAGCTGTTCACCTTCTTCTGCACCAGATGGTGTCAATAAGAGATCGGCAAAACAGATTAAAGCTGGAAAAGGTTGGAAATAAGTACGTTTGTCAATTACACACTTTCTTCCCATAATCCAAAATCATACTACACACAGCTATACACACTATATGGGACATATTGTTGATAAAGTGAGAATAAGAATATTGTTGGGATTAAATGTTTTGTTAATTATTAATCTAACACATAAATGTTGTTATCCTTTCTGTCATTACTTCCTCACATGTCAGAGCAAATACAAACTTCATGTGTGGGGAGGCAGTGGCGCACGCACGCCAGTGTTGGTGTAGAATTTTAATGGAATGTTGACGAGATGAGAGTATAGAAGATGTGAAACACACAAAGCAACGCAGCAGATCTGTCAGTGTGGTGTAGCTTATAATAGTGTATTGTTTCTATGTAGCCGTGATTGACAGCTCACGTGTGACTGGCCATATTGTTCATGCGGTACAACTACAGCACTGTGACCTACCTGTTCCTTTTTTAGAATATCCTTCAAGTGAAAAAGTAAACCACATTCGACGCTGATCTGATCTGTGATCCTTATTGCTTACCTCCTTCTCTTTTGTTGTCATGACATTTGCCTCTCTCACTTCCTCACTAAAGCTCCGCCACCACTTTGCATTCTCAAGTGAACTGGACTACAGGACTTGACACAACTACAAATAGAGTCAAAATTGCTATTATTCATATTTTTGCTTGCTTTCAATAAACAGCTTCTCTCACTGCCTGGTTGATTTACATGCGAGTCATTTGAATAATTTCTGAAACGGATGGATAATATTTCAAGACAAAGGAGCGTTTCACAGACATCAGTAGTGAAACAACATATTCCTTGTATGAAGGCTGTATTTTTCACTCCTGCACCTGGAGATATCATCATGGAACTCTAGATTCCTCCCGATGGCCCCACGCAGGAACTCATACACCTGCAGCTTGGGTAGGGCTGCTGGCCTTCGTTAATCATTGTCCAAATGGTTAAATTGATTATTTACCTGAGAACAGGAGAAGTCTGCAATCACACGTCATTTTAGTGACTCTAGTTGCTGACGGTGATCTCTGGTGATCAATGGTTAAATAAATATCTCTGTACTTCACTTTAAGACTTCCCCACTTGTTTGAAGAAGGAAACTTTGTGTTTCTATCACAAACACACGCCGTTAAAATTGAACATTTTGTTTGTTTTGACTGTGTGAAGGGAAACGTGAAATCGCTCCAGCGTGTGAAGCCCAACATGGCAAACGAAAGGGGAACGCGTGGCTGGGTTGAGTGGTTGAACGGCTGCTTGGGCCTCCGACGCCCGAGTGTGTTCGCTCATTTAACACACCGGAAATCAGCCAGAATCCCACACACACCGACACACACAAGATATTTTTTGAAGTGCGGGGCCTCACAAGGACGAGGTTTCTATCTTTATTTCCCTCTGATGTACTTTGGAAGCCTTTCGTCAGGTTTTACAAGACAATAAGAAAGAGGAGACAGAGAGGGCAGCCAAATTCTCTAAAAGGGCTTTTGAAGATTTCAGTTTATCTGCTGGATTATGTTCTCCCTCGGTCCAGCTCCTTTTCTCCAAATATGAAACTGAATCGCATTAATATAATAGTGTGGATATTCCCATCAGATGCACACAATGGATCAAGAGATATTATTATTCCTAACCATTGAAATAACAGATAAAACCCTATTATGTGTGTAACATGATCACGTCCTTGTTTTGATCCCTAACTACAACCGGTAGTAGAAGTAGTACACGCATGAAAATGGGTGAAAAGGGAAACAAAGCAACAATCATTCAAAAATCATTGTTGTAAGTTTACTAGATGACATCATTTTGCACAGTCAACTCAGGATTGGGCCCGAAATGATCTTAGCTAACAATGGAACATTAACGTTTCAGATCCTACAATGTTGTAAGTGTGTTAAGTGTGTGTAGGGTTAACATAACATATGAACGTGGCCAAAGAGGAATAAGCTGTAACGATGCTTTCAGCAGATTGTTGACTCATTGCACAACTAAATACACAAGAACAGGCAGAATCAAGAAGCCTTTACTTGAAGCAGGAGGTTAGGTATGCAGGAAATCTGTCCAGAGAGATTTAGATGATATCCAACAGAGGAAAAGGCAAAAATCCAAAATCCAGTCTGGAATAAAACAACCAGGAAATCAAACAACCAGGCAATAACGCTGGCATGCTTTGTAGGAGGAACCAAGACAAACAGGCACAGAGATATGCGAACACACAGGGCTCAATGCAATAGGGAGGGCAGTATATTAAGAAAGAGGTCAAACAAGGACAATCACACACACACACACACACACAATGACAGAAAGTGACGTGTCTGAAACGTGAGGGGAGGTTAATGATGGGAGAATAGCAGGAAACTAATAAAAGCAAAGTGGGACGGAAATGGGCATTCATCTGTCAACCCCCCCCCCCCCCCCTCTCACACACACACACAAACACACAATACATTTATCTAACACAATGTAACTTATGACTTCTATGAATGACTTTTCTATGGGGCCACCTTTACACGCAAAGCAATAGTAACAATGCAAAGTGCTTTCCGCAGAATTTGTTATTGCTGAACACTAAAACAATCACAGTTGTACCAAAAAGGATTAGGACTTAGGACTTTAAACCCAGAATTCTGACTTAGGGAAATAAAGTCAGAATTTCAACCACAATTTCAGAGCTATAGGACTTAGTTAAGATGTATTTCAGAATTTTTAAGTAACAAAATACTCCTTTATTTATGTATTATTCTTATTGAGTGTTGAACTCTTCCATTTTTCTTGTTAACTACAGACTGAGACAGAGTTGTTTTGTACCTTTATATCTATATTATTATTATGAGTTTATTTTTTTCAGGGACAATGCAGCGCACATGTATTACACACATAGCCATCACAAATCAATGCATAACAGAGTATGTAGATGTGTTGCATGAAAGGTTTCTAGCCAGATGGCTAATTTGCAACCCCAGTCCCTGGTCAGGCCTTTCTAAACTTATCTTATCTTTCCACAGGATACATAGAATTCGGCTGCTTTGTGGTTGTGTGAAACTAAACATTAATTTGTTTGTGTGTTGTCATAGGGAGGGGAAAAAAGTGGTAGATTCTTAATTTGTTCTTTTAAAGAAATCCAAGTCAGGTAGGATATTGAAACGTGTGTGTGTGTGTGTTTGTGGCACTAATCTGCTCGTCTAGAGAGCAGTGGTTCCCTTGTGGTTGCTGTGATTATCAATTATTTGAAATTCATATTGATGTAGGACATCCATGTCCCGCTAGGGGGAGCGCTTCCAAATGGGAGACATGGAGTTTGAACTGTATTTTCATTAATAAACTCTCTCTCTAGCATCAGTGCAGTGCGCGTTTGAATCCACTTGATGGCGCTGTGGTCGTGCGTTTCTCATTGTCTGGCTCAAGTCTCACACTCTAAATCAGCGTTACATTCCGCTGCAGCACACACACACACGCGCACACACGCACACACACGCGAACACACACGCACGCACGCACACACACACGCACGCACACACACACGCACGCACACGCACGCACGCACGCACACACACACACACACACACACACACACACACACCTGACTGAAATGACACCAAAACGGAGATGTTATTATGTTTATGATCAAAGTGTTCAACTGTAGAAAATAATAAAATATATAAATACAAACCTGCTGTTGTTGTTTTATTATTTTCTTCAAACTTTCTAAAACTAAAAGCCTCTGAGCATAAATCTACTGCTTTGTATTCAATGCTGCTGTTGCCTGTATTGTTTATAGAATATGGACTTCTGCATTTCCACAGGTAATAATGAATAAATAATAAATAATATACTCTCGGTTCTGGATCATGAAATCCCAGCTTGCAGAGCATTGGGGGCCTTCAGTGGAGTGAAGCTGCTTGTTCCTATGTGTTGGTGGGGGCAGCGGTGACTTAATGTATCCTAAAGGAGCCCACCTGGGTGCATAAACACTCGGGCGCCTGACAGCCGGGCTATGCATGGCTCACTCCCTCTCTGTTCACTTTATGGCACGCATGCATCACGTTATGGCATCCATCCATCTATAGTAAAACCTTGAAGAGGCCGAAGTGACTCCGGATCAATCTGAGGGTGACACCCTGACGGCGTGCGGGTGTCACACTCGCCTCAAGTCTCTCGCCCACTCTGTTTACATCTGGCATCAGATCAACCATCGCAACTCTAATGACAACACTCAGGAATACTTTACACACCAAATATTGCTCCTACAGGTTACATTGTTTTTGTCAGAGCGAGTAGCAGTGGTCTGAGCAAGCGAGTGTAAGCAAGTGGAGCCTGGCATACAGAAATGTGTGTGTGTGTGTGTGTGTGTTTCCGTGTGTGCACGAGGAGTATGTGAGTGTAATTAATGATGTGTTCCTCCTCTTCATAGGGTAATAGGATTTCCCCACCCCAGGCGGTAAAGAGAGTGGGAGGGGGAGAAATGTCTGCGTGTGCGTGTGTGCGTGTGTGTGAGAGAGATTGTGTGTGTTTGCAGAGTTAGTGAACGGGAGCCCAATGTATTGATGCCGATAGAAGGCTCAGAGTATAACTGTGTGTGTGTGTGTGTGTGTGTGTGTGTGTGTGTGTATGGGCAATGGCAGTGGGTAAAGGGGGAGGGGGAACAAGCGAGTGATTTATAACAGCTACTCCAGGTCTCTCCTTTCTCCCACAGCAGCACACCAAGCACATCCATTACAAAAGTACTGATGTTAATGGGCTTGTTGTGTGTGTGTGTGCGTGTGTGTGTGTGTGTGTGTGTGTGTGTGTGTGTGTGTGTGTGTGTGTGTGTGTGTACGTGATACAAAGCCTGGCTGAATGTGACTGTACACCTCTGTGCGTTTTGAGAGAAGGTGATAACCAGATGCTACTGGGTGAAAGAGAGGTGAAGGTTACTGAGGGCGTCTCATAGACCTGCTCACGTCCCACTGCAACTTCCTGTGTGTGTGTGTGTGTGTGTGTGTTTGTGCCTGTGTGTGTACGTGCATTATACACGTGTTTTGGACCCTTATAGTTCATTCAGCAGCTTCCCGCCTCTCTTTGTCTCTGGGGAGATGTGGAGATAAGAACATAGAAATGAGTCAAATCCTCCTGAGAGTAAACAACGGATGGGAAGAAGAAACAAATATAGAGGATGTGGAGCTTCTTGGTAATGGACTGATAGATTGCAGGGTCTACATCCACCTGCGTTTGCAAGCGCGTGTGTCTGAGTGCGCGTGTGTGTGTGTGCGTGTGTGTCTGTGCGTGCCTGTCTTCTCTCACATTACCCTTTACATTAAAACCAGTCAGGGAGAAAATTACTGCAGACCTGGACCACCGTCTGCCCACCTGGCCCCACAGCGTGGGGGGGGGGGGGGGGGGGGGGGGGGGGATACAAAGCCAGAAGAGGGGATAAAGAGTAGGATAAGAGGATGAGGAGGTGGGGGGGTTACAGGCTCTGGGCCCAAAGGCTCCAGTCTCAAGTCAGTTTCATGCGAGGAGGGAATTTCTGTACCTCTCTCAGCTCGGAGGAGGAGGAGGAGAAGAAACTCCACGACTCCTCCTATCATCAGTGTTACTGTGGGATCTACTTAAAGGGAGAGTTCACTGTTAAGTTTGAGGCGTTCTTCATCTTCGTAGCGTGTTTTAGTGACAAAGAGTGAGCGAATGATGCTTCAACCAGTCTGTGAAGTTGTAAGAGAGGTTTTTATTACCAGTGCTATTTACATAGAAATAATACAGCCTCGCTCCTTAATGCACACACACACACATTCATCCACACACATACATTCACACACACACACACACACACACACGCTCACATTTGTATCCAAGAATATCTCAGTACATCAGGAATAAGACCCATTCTTTCTAGAGCTTATACAATGTCCAAAGGAAACACAACTTATTTCAATGTTCAACGTTTCAAGTAGAACCGACCGCGTGTTTGATGCGAGTGTGTGTGTGAGACCGGAAGGGTGAAGACTTAAAAAGAAAAGGAGGGGAATCGGCATTGATGGGACATTCTAGCATAAGATGAGTACATTTGGTTTTTTACGTTTCTCCTCGCCACAGCAGCGTTGCCTTCAGTGTCAATTGTAAACCGCAGATTCCCATCTATTGCCATTAGGATTGAAAATGAGCGAGTCACCTGCAGCGGCACAGCGGATTGGATTTGACTTCTGTGTCTTTTTAAACGGCTCGGCCACTAGATGGCGACGAGCCCCTCGGAGCCCGCAGTGGTAATGTCACAGATGTTGTCTGTCCCCTCTTTTGTTTTCTCTCTATGGAGGAAGGAGACCTCAGCTGTTCAAGGAGATTCTCCATTTGGGTTCAATGTTCTTTTGAAAATCATTTCCATTAAAACATGTTTTTGAAAAGGGACAGCAACAAAAGGAAGGTCAGGCGAGGCAGTGTGCAGAGCAGGACTATCAGGGCTGCTTGTATGGGTGTGAAATTTGTGCGCGCGTGTGTGCGTGTGTGAGAGTGTGCGTGTCTGCCTGCGAGTACAAGTGTGTGTGTAATTGTGTCCATGTTCTGAATAATGGTACAGACATCCTTCTTTTAAGCTATAGTCAAGAATGCTTACTGCGCATTAAGGCGGTTATAAATGAGACGTGTGAATGTGTCTGGTACAGTGTGTGTGTGTGTGTGTGTGTGTGTGTGTGTGTGTATTTGAGTTGTACTGAAGCAGCCTAGTTTAGTCTTAAAGCAGAGGAAGATGAAATGAGGAGCGTTTTAACAAAACCTGATTTCCTTTCATAACCGCCATGTTGTTGTTGTTGTTGTTGTTGTGTATGAATCTGTTTAATGCAGCAGCTTAGTAATGGGGTCGGCTGTGATACGGCGCAAACCAACAGAAACAAGGAGAGATGAAGCGATGCGGTGTGTTACCAGTGTGTGCGTGTGTGTGTGCGTGTGTGTTTCTGCTGGATGGAATCTTAATAACACGTTTTTTCTTAGTCCAGTTTCTCATCTTAGTCCAGTTTCTCAAGAGGTGCTATGCTTTGGAGTGTCTATCGGCCTGCAAATATAACTTTATCCCGTTAACCATCAAGCTATCCAACCCCTTCCCCTCCCCCCCAACACACAGACACACACACCTCCATAAACCTGATCCCACTCCAAGTCCGTGAATTGAAGTGAAAATCAGTCCACGGTGTCTTAAATGTCCTCCGTATAAACTTCAGCAGTACTTTTTCTTCCACAAAAAACGGATTTCCGACACGTCTCCGGGATCCACGTCCTCTGCTCAGCGCCAGGAATAGTCTCTGCCCCGTCTTTCCCCCCTCCCCCCCACACGTCCCCTTCCTTTACCACGCTGCGGTCTCTCCCATCTCCTGACCTTGGTGGGACATTGGAGCGCTGTAGCTGGAGTTACTGGCCAGGGAAAGGAGGGCTGGGCCCGCCGCCGTACGCTTCCCCCGGGACGGGCTGCTGCAGGGAGCTGGGCAAACCCGGCTCGGGACTCGGGGTTTCCGCGTGGGAGATCATGTCCGTGAACCTTTGGTCGTCTGAGGGGTGGTGGCCGGACCCCTCCATGCCCCCGGAGCCCAGGATGTAAGGGGACTCGGCCGGAGACTGAGCCTGCGAGGACGGAGGGCCGTGCGGGAAGAAGTCGTAGTTTGTCCCTTGTCCGTAATAATCTCCCTGGTACTCTGCGGATACAAGAGGGGATTCAGTTTAGACGATGAACATGTACACACACACACATGACATCAATTTCCACATTTCTAGTTGTCACTTGGTTGAAGAAGACGAGCAGAGCAGGAGAGCGGCGCCCACAGCTGCACCGCGCTAACCTTCAACATTTCAATCCAGAGATGCATTCGCTCGACGCATTGCAACATTTTTTCCCAGCATTCTGTTTCCAGGCGGGACAAAAGGAGTAAGTTAACGTTAAACATGTGCACTTTGATCTCTGGAGCTATAGAAGAGAAAACTCAACATGCTGTGCATCGATAAATGACCTTGGAGTTTGTTCACAACTCTTCCAAGATCCTGCTCACGGCACAAAACCAGCCACTCCAGAGGTCAGGGACTGGACAGACACACACACACACACACACACACACACACACACACACACACACACACACCACACACACGCACACACTAAACAAACGCTCCAGAAGAGGAACTAGGTGTGAAGGCGTCCTAAGCTGTGAAATTGGTCATGTTTAATTTACACGCCAGCAGCCTGGTTGGAGTGTATAAACAACCACACACACACCTCTGCTTCTCTCGCATTTTCACACAGTGCATTCATCTCCTGTGCTCGTTCGGCTCGTATCCATGCGTGAACCGCGGCGGACGCCCCCCCCCTCCTCCTCTGAATCATCTCCATTTGGATGAGAGAATCCAAAATGAGCTTCCCAGCCTTCTCTCTCTCTCTCTCTCTCTCTCTCTCTCTCTCTCTCTCTCTCTCTCTCTCTCTCTCTCTCTCTCTCTCTCTCTCTCTCTCTCTCTCTCTCTCTCTCTCTCTCTCTCTCTCTCTCTCTCTCTCTCTCTCTCTCTCTCTCTCTCTCTCTCTCTCTCTCTCTCTCTCTCTCTCTCTCTCTCTCTCTCTCTCTCTCTCTCTCTCTCTCCCTCCCCCCGGACTGAATTCCTTCTCAGTTACTTCGGCTGTAAGTTATCAATCACACACACACACACTTTGCCTCTCGCAGCGGCGTGGGGCGGAGCGGTTTCTCTGTAAACACACTTGGCATCACACTTCAAAACATATTACCCTTGCTTCTGCACATAGCGGCGTGTTGTCGAGAAGATCCTTGACGAGGTTTGCATTCACTAAAACCAACCTACGCAGTGCACACACACACACACACACACACACACACACACAAGCAGGATCAATGCTTTTGTAAGATATCACTCACCTATGTGGGTGTGTAGTGACTCGTGCAAAAGTTTACTGATAGAATTAGCTTCAAAGCTCTGAAAAAACCATGTCCCAAATCCTTGTTTCCTATGCTAATCTGCCGCGCGGCGCTCTAGCACGCGCTCAGTTTTACATACATCCCGTCGCGAACGTCTGATGCTGATTGACGTGTTTATGCCGCTGAGAGGAATCGGCGACACAAAGGTTTGAAATCTCCAGGCGCGTTTATGTTTACACCTCCGCTAGCTTGTCTCAAATACCGCCGCGGTCCTGACGTCTTATCGGCAAAATTCTGTCCAAGGCGACAACGGCTTTGTGGCGTTGGGATGGCGCGGCAAAACGTTTGGCGTCTCACTCTAGCACCTCCTATTGGTGGGAATCTGATTTACGGGGGAAAGCGTTCTGGTCTCAGGTGGGAAAGGTGGTGGGATTTGAACCCTGCACACAATCCAACAGACTGCTGCTTTAAATGGCGTTAGAACACTCGACATGTGTGTGAGGTCGGAGTCAGTGGATCAGACCTGTAGGCAAGAACAAGAGACTTTGTTTCCCTCTGAAATCTCCCTCACATCCGCTCAGTCACTCTGATCCATTTCAGCATAATATTGATCTGCACATGGACTGCTGACTTTATTCCACCTCGTCAGATGTTCCCCTAGCGTCTGGCCGTCTGTTCTTCCCACTCAGCCAACAGGATGAGGAGGACAGGAAGCAGAGAGATACTGGCTAATCACAACAGCTGCCTTTCTTTGCATACAGAGCCTTTACGTCGGGGGGCCGGTGTTGTACTTTTGGAAATTACCAAGAGGGACAATAAGGGTTGACATGACTTTCACAAACAAGATAATTATTTGATCTCACAGGCAGGCCCCTGCTAGTTTGGCTGACCTTGAGAAGAGGCAACAGTCTTGTGTTGGTGTTTGGAAGCAGGCGAGCGTGTATGTCTGTTTGTGTGTGTGTGTGTGTTGGATTGGATTGGGCGGGTTGGGGAAGGGGGGGTCGGGGGTGTGTGTACAACTATAATTAACACTCACACATGCAGACGCGCCGCACAACACACAGGCATTCCTCTCTGGAAGCAGAGGCAAAGGAACATAAGGAAGGCGCGAGCGTGAATAAAGGAGAGCAGACTGCTCTGTGCCGCGGCGGCCGCCGTTGCACAAAAGGGTGTGAAAAGCGGCGTGCGAAGAAAGCAAGAGATGAGAGTGCGTGATGAAGGTTTTGTCCCATGTTTTCCCCTCCTACTCCCTCCATTCTAGCCTTGGCGGATTCATTTTATCGCGTCCTCAATGCCTGGGCCCTTCAGGTGGATGTGCAGCAGCTGTACGGAAAAAAACCACAGATCCCTGACTGTCGGTCAAACACAAACCGCCGACGCACGTGGCAGGTGCATCAGGCTCGTTTCTCCATTTGTGTGAACGCACGGCTGCTGCGTTGGAGCCGTGCTGTGACAACGCGCCCCCTTGCTTTTGTCTTGACATGATTCTTTTCTTGATTCAGGTGTGGAGGCTCAGTAAATAAACCTCCTACCTCAACATAAATGCCATATTTTTTAGTGTAAAATATCCAAAGAATGTAACGACAAAGCAGAAGTTCAAATCTCAAAACAGCATTCAGTCAATTTAAAAAAAAAGAAGCATGTAGTAGTTAGTAGTAGCATATTTGTTAAAGGAGAGAATCAAGCAGGTCTAAGCTCACATTTACTTTCTGAAGTTTGCTGATTTTTCATTCAAACTAATTCATAAATGAAACAACTCACTGCCTAACATCCATTTGCCCTATTTACTCCACAAAGTCATGACCAGAAGAAAAAAAACATGTTCTTTGCCAGTGAGTCGATCAATAAACGTATTGCTCCCTGCTTTCCCTAATCAGATAACAAAAATCTGAGAGGCACCAACTTCCAATCACACGAGGCCTTAATGAGAGAAGGTGAATTAATAACAGGGGACCGGGAAGGAGAAGCACCACTCGAGTGTCACTGATTGACTTCAAACACAAACAATGGCACCCCCCAAAGGGTGGCCAGGGGGGGGCCCAGAGCCCCAGAGCCACCATCTTACTGCAACTGACTGGCCCCTTCTCCTGTTGCTATGGGCAACGGCGTTACAGGACACACACACTTTCTCCCTGAGGATGAACCTATTTCTTATTTTATCAGCATTTTAATTTCCTGTCCGTCTTGACAGTGATGTAATGCCTCTAGGGGGCGGAGCTTAGTCACTGTCAATCTGACTCCTACACTCAGGGAATGTAATCAGTAAATATAGAGAAATGAAGCTTGGGGCAGGGGGGGATTCTTCTTCTTCTCTTCTAAACATTAAAATAAACATAGATATTTAAATATAGATATTCTGACGCCTGCCTTACCTCCATAGTAGCCGTAAGCCCCAGGTCCCAGAATATCGGCATCCTCCAGCCTGCCCCCTAGGTGCCTCATCCTCCTCGGGCCCCTGAAGAAGGCGTGCCGCCGGGCCCCCAGAGCGCTCAGCTGTTTCATTCGTCGCTCTTTAGATCTTCTGTTCTGGAACCAAACCTGAAACACACCAGAGTTCCATTTCCTTCCGTCAGTTTAGGACTTCGTTCTGCCGCAAAACGTGTATTTCAGTTCCTGCCTTTGTTACTCAATATTCCTTGATTTCAGTCGAGCCAAAGGGAGCATTTCCAGTCTGTGGTGAAAAGTGTGTGAAGCTCAACTGACAAGAGCTGAAAACTAAATTAGGATTCATGAAATAGAAATTATCCCCAGTGTGATATTTTGGGGCTAATTTCACTAAAACACTTCAGATTATTGCTCTTTGTTGCACAGCTGGAGTAGAAAGTAGAATTAAAACTGAATTCTACTTTGGATTGTGACCCAGTTTGGCTCATTGCTCTACTTGGCACATTTCTGATTTAAATAAACAACAAATACAAACAAACTCTTGCTCTTCTTTTGTAGTAGTCAATTTCTAACCCAATGTTTAGATATGACACCACTTCATTTGTATAACTGGAGCTGTAACCTCACTGAACCACAAAGCAACAAATTGCAGTTGAATTAGTGAAATTGCATGTTGCGCCTGTGGCAATGACACAGATAATCGAATAATAGTTATAATAGAAACAAATAGCGTGTCAGCGTTGGGAATAGAATAAAGAATTTGAGCATTTCATCTATGACAGATTAGAAGAGGACGCTGTGAGACATTTACAGGAAAGAAATAGCAGGGATGTGTCGTAAATGTGTACAAAAGTCTTGTCGCCGTTGTTAAATAAACTGTTTTAAAGAGGAACGAGGGAGTTTTAAAGATGTACAACATATGGAAGATTTCTTTGCATTATGAGCGCCTAACATCTTGTTTGGCCTTTGCATCACTGCTGCATAATGATGTATGTTCACAGCAGCTCGGCAACACCAGAGGCAGAATCCCACTGTGCAGCAGATTAACAAAAACACACACATGCACACACACAGGGGCACACACACACACACACACAGACAAACACCTAAAAGCACTTAGGCTCGGCGCTCTGTGCTCTGCCAGCGAAGGCGACACCTGCTTATGGAGAACAATCGTCTAACTGTAGGGTACATTTTTATGGAAATGCTCCGGCTCCCCTCGAGAGAGCGTTGCTTAGGGATTACACACACACGCTGGAGGAGCAGCATGGCTCAGAGGGCTCCCCGCCATGAGAGCAATGGTATTTAACACACACTGAACGACGACACACAGCCTCCATTTTGGCTCTGAGCATCACAATAAAGCACATGAGTGACAGTCAAGAGATGGATGGACCGCGTGATTGATTGGTAAAGATTGATTGAGCGATTGATCGGGTGGGGTGATTGATCCACACACGAGGCAGTGCAGAGGCCTGCTCGGCTCTTAATCGTCAGTGGCACTGGGCTGTAAGTGAGTAAGAGCAGAGAGGTGGGAAAGTGGAGGGTGGTATGTAAATCTGTGAAATCAGCGATAATTACAGTGAGTGCACAAAAAGCCACATCACAGTTGGCAGAGATTGTGCTAATCATCCTGACACACACTCTGCACCCAGATACAAAGCCTGCTTGCGTGCATGTATGTGTGTGTGTGTATGTGTCTGAAATAGACAGGATAAAACAGAGAGGAGGAGGTCCAAAACAGATTGTGTTGTGTCATAGTGGAACATATTTGTGTCTGGAGGTCCCTCTGCTACTGGCAACAACAAAACCAACCATTTTCCAATTTAGTGGCTGTGTAACGCACAACATTATGGAGTAAAGAGCAGAAAGGAAAGGGTGTCTTATTATAATGACCATGCATAGATAAACTGGATTATTAGAATCTATTTTACAAGACAAATTTGTGTCTCAATTATGGACACAAACACTGAATTAGAAGACAAATTATAAACACAATTTTGGGGCGAATTTTATTTTATTTTATTCTGAAATTATTTTGAATAAATTTTAAGATTAACAATATAAAACATTATCAGAATTAAATGGAAGTGAACATAAAAATCACTTCAATGAAAAAACACTATCATGATAGTGAAATATATAACCAATATATTTTATTTTGAGTATTTCCTTCTAATGTAAAATGGAGATTTCTCTTTCCATTTTTGTTGTCCTCTTTAAATACACTTTTTTATATCGCGCTTATAGACCACATCATGTTTTGACATTTCACTAATAGAAACAGAGGCCTTCAATTAAACGTGTCTGCGCTTTAGACTAAAATTAAAATCCAATTTGTCTGATTGATCCTCCGTCATTCCTCGCTCGTTTGTCTCTGTCCCCGCCTCGTCCCCGCCATTTTACCTGTATCACCCTCATGTTCAGGCCCGTCTCCTGAGCCAGCTGCTCCCGGATGTGCCGGGTGGGTTTGGGCGTCGCGACGAACGCGGCCTTTAGCGTCTCCAGCTGCTTGGCCTTGATGGTGGTACGGGGCCCCCGCCTCTTGGTCCCCGAGTTCTGCTCCTCATTCTCAATATTGTTCGTTTCCTTGTCCGAGGACGTGGAATTGTCCGTCTCCTTTATGTCCTCCTGTGTGGGGTCCTGCAGGTCTGGCGATAAACTCCTGTCTGTACACGACGACACTGTGGAAGAAACCAAACAATGGCGGCAACGCTTCAGTTATGGAAAATTTCTGCCTTATTTCACATTATTTATTGTATCTTCAAACAAAATCACAGATATTTTCAACACATATTTCCCTTCTGGCTTTTTTGAAAAATAGAAAATTGCACTCTGACATAAACAAATACAATTAAAATGAAAATACATTATTTCGCCATATTCAAAATAAATTATTCTTAGGTATGAGACTAAATCGCCTGTTTAAAAATAAAATTCGCGTTATGTAAAAAACGTAAAAATGTATATTCATTTATACAGAACAGGCTACACCGCTTCGAAGACAAACAGACAATGGAGGAGACGCAGGCGGCCACAGGCGGCTCATCCCCACGGACCCGCGTACAATAACACCGCAGCCATTGTCCCGCACAGGCAAACACACGAAGCCCCTCTCACCGACGCTGTCTTGACAAATGATGATCTCTCCGAGGAAAATACACGGAGGAAAAACGCGAGCGTGCAGCTGAATACTGTATATCACTGCGACGCGAATAAGCAAAAATCCACGCAAAAAATTAGCAAAGAAGCCAAATGATCGAATAATCGTTGAATAATCGCTTACCTGAGTTGAGGCTGACCTCCTTGATGGCACCCGAGCTCTGATAATCTTCCTTACACACGAACTTGTTCTCGTCGATCACGTAGAGTTCCTCTCCCGTGGACAGCTGCTTGTTACACACCATGCAGGTGAAGCAGTTCAGGTGGAACACTTTGCTGCGGGCTTTGCGGACCAGATCGTTCGGCGAGATGCCCTGCAGGCAGCCAGCGCACTTTGTACCAAACCGCCTAAACACACACACAAAAGCAACAAAAACAAGAAAAATTAATGTCACGTTTTGCCCCAAACAAAACACACAATCGTCACCAGGCCTTGTCTTCTTAGTGACTTATATATAATACACCATTACTCAAAATTACACATTATGATTCTATACGTGTGTACTATTATTGTTTATGTTTGACTAAACCGTTATTGACTTGAGCGCTCACTGGTTTAATAATAAAAGCCAAATTAAATATTAACATTGTCAATAATAATAATAATAACAATAATAATAATAATAATAATAATAATAATAGAAGAAGAAAAAAAATAATGATAATTATATCAACAACAATAATGATAATAATAATAAGCTTTAGTGTTCCCTATTCCAGATTTATATAGTAAATAAAAGCACGTCTCCATCAGTCATACTGTGTGATTTACAATAATCTGTAATAATAGTGACGCACAGATGGAAAAGGAGCGTTTCATCTCAAAAGAAACCAGCTCATATTTTTTGATGGAGTTATTCCGACAATAACCCCACGCAAAAACCTATTAGTGACAATCAACACATTGTAGCCGAGGACATATTATGGGATTAAGCGGAGCAGGAGCGTTTTAGCGAGGAAATCTTCTGCTTAATCCACGCTCCCCCCCCCCCCCTTTAAAAAAAAAAAAAAAAAAGATGGGTGGGAAAACTCGTCTATTTGATACACAAACAGCCTCCATCAATTTCACACAACGTTCCTCTTTGTTGTTGTGGGTCCGTGGTGGGATTTCCTCTTCCGCTGAGGTCAAAACAAAAGCACACATTTTGGTGCATTTGGCCAGGAATCATGTGGCGGTGGCCGAGGATGCTAAGGAGTCACATCGGGCCTGAGCTGGACCTGGGACCTTGGACCTGGCCCTGCCTGCCTCCCTGCCTGTCGGGTGGGGGGGCTTAAGCCATTGGTAACAGCAAGCACCCCTTTTTTGTAGAGCATTGTTTTTACACTAATGTAGGCTTGTCTCCCCATTTGCAAAGGGGATCGCTTCACTGTCCCCTTTCACATGCACGGCCAAGCCTCCCCCAGAGAAAGGCCACAACTCTACTTACACAACAAATGGACACATTAGGGTGATTACTGTTTCGCCTGGCTAATGGCAGGCCATTTAAATCCACCGCTTGATGGGACCGTGGGTAATATGATGGCCAGAGCCGTCCCAGGCCAATAATTGTGTCCCCAACAAAAGCCCCAGTGTCTTACATGTCATTAGACAATTTGGGGGAAAATAACTGACACATAGAAATGAAAATGATGCTAAGAGAGTGAGAGGAGGTAAACAAGGGCCTTACTTACTTACTTAGCACTCAATTAGTTGAAACACTTTTTAGGAACAGTGAACGGGTTAATAGTCTAATGGGCATTGAACTAAAAAATGTTTGGATCTGCACAAGAGATGAAAGCAGAGAACAGACAAAACAAAACATTGTAAATGTGGCGTTCAGGGGCCCGTTTACAGGCCACACGCCTCAAATGCACAATATTCTGTGGTACACACGCACAGAAATGCATTTACAGGATTTAAACCCGCATTTAAAAAAGTAATTTCATTTTGTGCACATGTATGTTGACCACGATGCTCCAGTTGTTTAAACTCATGGGTGCTGTCATCCTGTAAATCAAATGTAATTTTAGATTTGTCTTTGCGAGCCACATCATTGTTTCTGGTGTTTTGTTTTATATTTGAATCCAAATTTCCTGCTTTTTAATCTATAGAAACGTTGACCCGGACTCTTGCGCGGATTTGAAGGATCTGAATCTTGCCAATTTACCTGAAAAAGTCAATTTTGCAATAGAGCTTTCCGTCCCTGGAGAAACATTTCTCGGTGAGGTTGCAGTTGCATTCACAGCACTGGACGCACTTGGCGTGCCAGGCTCTGTCCAGCACGTTGAGGAGGAACCGGTCCAGTATGGGCCGTTCACACCCGGCACAGTGGACCATCATGTCTCCGGCCTGCAGGACGCCGAGTGCCGACCTTCCCACGCGGACTCCGCTGCTCGGACTGGGGCAACTCGGTTCTACGCGGAACAACGTCTTGGCTCCGTGAGAGAGACAAGTTCTGGAGCAAATGTGCTTTGTCAGGTGACACACGGAGGGAAACTCCAGTTCGGATGCGGCGGACCTGAGCGACAAATCCCCGGGAATGACTGTATACGGTCCCCGGTCCCGGTACTGGTCAGAATCCACAATCCAGGAGAAGGAAGACCTGATTTCAGCCGCACCAGCTGATGGACATCGTAAAGGAAGAACCAGACATATTATCTCACCGCGTGTGTTGCAAACAGTCTCTTAAATCACAATTGTCCATGTTTTGATTGAGATGATTTATCCGGGTCCGGTTAGTCCCTTCGGGCTCACCTCGCGCCGTCACTTTCACATCCCTGTGCCTGGGTTAGCGTGAGGTTTGTGAGCGCGAGCGCATCCCGCATCCAGATTGGATGACGTCCTTGTTAATTCCTCTGCCGGGACAGCCAATCAGAGCGCAGTTGTTATGGTTACACGTTTATAGCTGTGTATAGCCTCCGAGTGGACCTGAATGTGACGCCGTCCACAAATACCGGGGGTCGCGGATGCAGGGTGATTCTAGCGGTCCTTTAGGTGTCACAGGTCGTGGATTTGAAGGTTTCTCGTGCGTCATGGAGACATCACAGGGTTTTTATGAAATGTTGAAACCATAAATTGTAGGTTCGAAGCTCTATAAATACTCAGATCGGAGCCTGAAATCACAAACAAAATAATAGGGGATATTTGTCACTGACATACAGTAAATATGAAAGGAAGCAATGGCAGAGAGAGAATCTGAACAAGGATAACGCCACAATCTAATGGCTTTGTGACAAAACGAAGTGTGTGTGTGTGTGTGTGTGTGGGGGGGGGGGGGGGGGGGGGGGGGGGGGGGTATGGGTACGGGCCTTTTCTCATGCAGAAAGCTATTTACAGGGAAATGCGATGGATTAGCCGGAGCTCATCAATAGGGAGGGCCTGGTCACCCGGTGCTTTAACAGAGTGGCCGCCAATCGAAGGGAATTTCAATATTTACCCACAGTCTCTTTTGTCAGTTGCAGTTAAGCAAACAAGCAGCCTCGGTAATTCATGTTAGTGGGTAGGTGAGGCCCGTTAAGTGTTTTTCCTTGCGCGTTAATAATGAGCCATTCAAATAACATTAGGTGTGAATTTCGACTCATTCCACGCGATTACGGGAGAGAGACATGGTGAGGGAAACAGGGCAGCACAGGTGAGGGAGATCAACGTTACACGCAAAATTTTATGTCATTATGTTGTATAATTTACTATATAGGTGCACTTATGCCTTCTTTTAATCTCTTTTATCATAAACCTCAGCAAAAGGATGAATCATTGTTATTATAGTAGTTCACATATATATGTTGAATTAGATGTCTCAACCAATAGAAATGGATAAATGTACTTTTATGGGTATCATTTTAATCTATCTTAATGCTTTATTTCTTTATTCCTATCCGTTTTTTTTTGATGAAGTTAAGCCCCCTTTATTATCTTGACTAAAAATTAATTGCCTGTTGACTGTTTATTTTCCTTAATGTGTCTTGTTTAGACTCTCATTGCCCCGAGTGGTGTTTTGCTGATGGCGTAGAACCATTACAAGTCTCCACAATTCCACTGTGAGCATTTGGTGATGGCACTAAGTATAATTAGTGTTTTCCTATCAAAATAATTCCCCAGATACCTTGTGATTTATCTTTCAGGTAGCCGTGGTTAACCTGTGTATTCAAGGCCTTTAGAGAGGCGCTGAATAGCGTTCTCAATTATCTCCAACCCTATCATCGTCCTTTAGTCCATCAAGCAAGGGGCAAACTAAAGCCTAACAGGGGAGATAGACAAGACAATAGCTTATGGTGGGAAAAGGAGCATGTGAGGTGTTTGAGTCTAATCACCTCGTTTGAATGTAGCCATGTTACATTGTCTAGAGGAAAAAAAGGTATTTGCTTTTCCTTTTTCTGCCATCCATGCAGTGCGCGTTGAAGCCACCAAAGAGTGCACGGCCCTCACCTGAGGAAGAGAAAAGGAACTGTCCATGGTGCCAGAAAACAGGCACCACCAAGGACAGCACAGCCTTCTTCTTTTCAGTGGGAACCATGCATGCTGTACATTATACATCATGCTCTCCACACACTACTCACTCACCATATTATTGAATGGATTCTGACTCCTTGGTGTAGTGGATAAAATCGAGCTGCTGTGAACTTTGACCCTATGTATGTATAGATACAAATCCCCAAATAGTTTTTCACATTTTTTTCACTACTCTCACTTCCTCTTTATGCTGCATGATTACAAACACATGAGGGGGGTCATGAAGATTTTGTTGATGGCTTTACCTTTCACTGCTTCAACATATGCGCCATAAGAATAGTGAATGGTGCCTTTTTAAGATGGGATTTCTCAGCTGGGAAACAGGACATTTACCATACATACAGATTACTGTAATAACAATGGCATCCCAAGGGGTGGCCAGAGGGGGCCATGGCCCTCAAGTCCCCCATCTGACCAACCTTTAAAAATTATATATACATTTTATGCATTGAGGAAACCGGTTTAGAAGTGGCATAATGCCTATAGAGGGCAATGTTTAATAATTTTCAACCCATCGTGTGTGCAGAATGTATTCAGTAAATCTGTGCTATTCTGCCTTATGTCCACTATAGGCCATAGAACAAACAGATATATTACTTTCACTAAATATAGGTAATATAGATCTATTCTAACAAGTCATTTTTAGATCCCCACATCTTCTCTCTGTGGGTAAATCTGAGTTCCCTTCACCTTTTCAAGAAATCACATACTATTTCTGAAGAGCCTTCACATTAATTTGACATGAAGGATAAATTGTTGTTATTGTAATCAAGCACAATTCAGAAAGCCTTCAAGCAGGGAAGTTAATTCATGAAGGATTCTAAAAAATAAATAAATAAATTTGATTTTGTAAATCACTTAAAACATTTTGTGTTTTAAAGGACTCAGGCTTTCTTGGTTTGCAACAAATGCTTACTCGTGCACACAGACCGTCACAATACAAATATTTTCAAGGACCAACATCTGAAGTGGTTTGAGCATCAGTCCGCTTTGTGTGGCAAGAGGCCTTCATGAAAAATCTCTGCAGCTGCACCTCTCTCTCTCTCTCTCCCTCTCTCTCTCCCTCTCTCTCTCTCTCTCTCTCTCTCCCTCTCTCTCTCCCTCTCTTGCTCTCTTTTTATTTTCTAATGCACAGGCAGTAGAAGCACTGCAGGCAATACTCAAGATCACTGACCCCGTTGTGTATCTGGCTCCAGTTGCAGCCCCTCTCCAGGTTCTACAGAATGTGTATGCTCAGAAAAACAGAGGACAAAAACAAAGGGTTCCAACAATATAATTCCAGAAAAAAACATGTTGGTTTTGAATATTGAAATGAAACTTTGAAGAAAAAAAGGCTGAATGGAAATATAGTTTAAAAGAGCTACATGGACCAGTGTTGGCCCAGACGTTTCCTTTGTAAAGGATGTTTGCAGTGCTGAGGTTCCTTGTCGCCACTCCCTCCTTTTCCCCCAACAACAACACATACACACGCACATACATGCCCACTCCACACACACCTTCACTGCTCCACTCCTCACCACCCTGCACCGTGACAGCCTGGACACCTGAGCAGAGCGCTTTCTCTCCTCTCCCCCCATTTCAGAGCACGCGATGTGACCCCCCTCCCAAAGAAAAAGGAAAAAAAATGTGCGCACATGCATACGCGCTCACACACATGTACCCCCAAGACCACCTCCAGGGCCCCTCTTTGGCAGGGCCAGTCCCAAGGGAGAGGTTAGTATGATGGATGTCTGATTGGTAGCCCTCCCTTAGGGCCTCCCTCTCCGTCACCTCTCTGCGCTCTGAATTAAAAGGCCGTTTGTCTCCTCGGAGTCCTCAGCTGTAGAGCGCCGGCCTGCAATTTCACAGCACTCAGAGAGAGAGAGGGAGACTATTACAGAGGAGGTTGTCAGGGGAGCCATCAGAGTCCGGACACGCCTGAGGGACTCTCTCTCTCTCTCTCTCTCCCTCTCTCTCTCTCGCTCTCTCTCGCTCTCTTGCTCTCACCTCTATCATTCCTCTCTCCCTTCGCCTGCTCGGCCCGCCGACACCTCTATCCCACTGGAGGCAGCCGAGCCCCGAACTCACAAACATATCAATATTCAAGGCCTACATTCAGGCATGTATCTATCTATGTGAGCATGCACACATCTGTGCATGCCTAAACACGTCGCAAACATCATTTGGGACTTCAGCTGGTGCTTTCTTGTAATCTGAACTGGGCTAATCATTTGAAACTACAACAACACAACAAATGAAACAGACATTATTTTAATTTGACTGTGGCGTAATTTATTACAGCTTTCCTTTGATATGAAAGCTTTATCAGAGTATGTTTTTGTTCATTTGTGTTTCAAAATTTCATTCTCAGACACGTTCAACTTTCCCCTTTCCTAGTTTGTCTGACATTAAGGTCAAGGTGAATTTATTTTGAAAGATTCACTATTATTTTTTATCATTTTTCACCTTGTTAAAGATTTGGATGTTAAGACTTTTGACTAAATTCCTATTCTCTTGTCAGAAGGCGAGGGAGAGTGGAAGGCTGGATGAATGGGAAAAGGGATAAAGGGAAAACAAACACGACCCGATTCTTGACTGGCAAATATAACCTTTTCAATTACCTCTAATAAATCACTCATTTAAACTGACCAGATTCACCTTTGGTCATATGAGCAGTAAATCTCATAAGCTTCTGCCTTTCCCCATGTATGTAATGACGCTGCATCCTATCCTGACAACCCAAATCCTTTAACACAACATATAAATACTTAAATTGAAGCATTCTGCTCCATGAGTTCATACTGTAACCACCAGGCTGAACCCCTCCCTGCATTCAATGGTCGGATAAAGTGGTGTGACTTCTGCGGAATGGGGTGAAAATGAAAGAAAGCATATAAGACAGGTGTGTGAGACCTGGCTAGAGTGCAGGGTGAAAGCTTGACTGTATATCCCGCACTGTGTTGAGTTCAGCCCGTGTCATTGAGATATAATGAGGGAGATCACCTTTCACTGCAGGCCATCCTAATGAGGTAATGAATGGGGGGTGTGCATTGCACCTTTGCCCTCACCTACTCTATTAATCAGAGTAGGGTCACACGCAGCCGCCAGGACCCAGCCTCCCCCATCTGGCAGCGCTAATGGACCAACCGGTGGACCGAAGGTGCTTTTAGTTAAAGAGCCGTGATTAGCAACCGGGGAGGAGAGGAGAGGAGAGGAGAGGAGAGGAGAGGAGAGGAGATCAGAGGAGAGGAGATCAGAGGAGAGGAGAGAATTATGTCTCCTGTTCTCAGGTGGGACGTTGTGATGCTATGAAGGAGGGAGATGTTCAAATCCTTCTCCATGATGACACCACCAGTCCAACAATCATACAGACTCTTTAAGGAGATGTGGTCACCCTGGAACAATGCGTGCCGTATAGTCCTTAAACTGAAGTTCTTTTTTATTTCTTTTTATGTATGACAGTTTCACTCTTTTTATTATGAATATCTCTCTCATTGGCTTTTCGAGAGTTCGGATCATTGACCTCAAACTTTGGGGAGATTTCCGGACAAGAAATCGGAGCAAATGGCGTCTTGACTGTGAGATGGGTATCTGTGTCAGACTGTGTCAAAGGAAAACAGAAAACTATGTGCCGACCTCAGCAGCTGTTCTTATTTCCCTTTCAATGCAAGTGTAAACAAACGACAACAAAGAAAACCTACTGGTCCTTCAGTGATAATTCAACCCACAATGTCATATTATGGTGTTCACCTTGAGGTGTGAGGTTCTTGAGCCTTGGTGACATCTGTTTGCCCTCAACACTGAACTTTGTATAAAGTATACTGAGGCCTATACAGATTCAAGGTAATGTGTTTGTGTTTGTGTGTGTGTTGTGTGTGTGTGTGTGTGTGTGTGTGTGTGTGTGTGTGTGTGTGTGTGTGCGTTGGAGAATAATAATTCCTCACTTTTATATTTTTCCACATAAAATCTTTCTACCCATATTCTTTCCGTCCTGTAAAAACTTAAAAACCGATCAAAAAAAAAAAGCTTTTTAGCAGCTGTATACATGATTTACTGTTTTATACCTTTCAAAAAAACCACTATTTTCAATGTTTGTCAAATTATTTACAAGAACTGTGTCGTCCAAATGAATTACAAGCACAGATGATAATAATTTAATAGCCACATGGTGTAAACAAGCAAGATTGTGTTATGATCCTGATTGAAGCATCAAATGCGTTTCAATGCTCCAACCCATTTTCTCTGTATGTCTCATTGATTTTCCTCTTAACTCTCCATTAGAATACATTTTACGTTCATCTGCTTAAATGTATACACACACAATGGCTTCAGCACCGGTCAGCTGTTCGCAGAGAGCAAACGTGGGGTTTGAGAGTGAAATCAGAGCGGATTCGGGAAGTCTGGAGAGAAGAGGAGGGAGGAGGGAAATAATCTCGGCTGTGTATGTGTTCTCAGCATCCTGTCCTCCCCTGACTAACCGCACTGGCGGCCACTTGAATTAGCAGCAGAGGATTATGGGGAGAGAGCCTCATTAATCTGGGCAACAAACAGTGGCCAGTGTGAATATTTGCTCCCAGAAATTGAAAAGATTA